>NW_007377714.1:121050-151276 GCF_000475195.1 Diaphorina citri
GAGCTACGTTGGCAACACTGTTTCAGTTTAAAATTTTCTAAATTTCTAATCAACAACAAAATAGAAAATAGTCAAGTAGCCACTTAACTTATCTCGAATGTAGTCTTTAATACAACTTCATTTAAAGAAGAAAAAAAAATGCAGAAGTTAAAAGGTTGATACCTAATAAAAATGAACATAAATCTCAAAGCTTAACAGACAAAAAAAAAAACACGTATTTGAATCAGTTGGTAAAATTTTCTTCCAAGTTTTTCTTACCTTATTAACTGTGTCCTTTAAAATGTGAAACAAATAAATTTCAAAATAATCCAAAGTTGGTACACCCTAAGTTGCCGATCTTCCTCGCATTTGTGTTAGGAAATTTCGACTTGGGGGGAAAATAAATGAAAAATAACTCGACCTATTTTCGTCGAAAACCTATCACTATAAATCACTCGATTTATTTCGGACTAAAATTGCACGAAAAACTAAAGTCGCTAGAAAAATAAAGGTGATTTAAAATTGATACTGATAAGAGGAGTGATAAGAAAATTTTCAAGTTTAGAGACCTCACCGCGCAAACGATAGATGTATGTTGACTGCTCGGAGACTTCTCACTGACTGAACTAAAACTAAACTTACTGAACGCGAATAAAAAACTCGAGAGTTGGAGTAATGTGAAGATTACTCGTACCTCAAATCTAATCCAGACTCGAAGAAAAAAAAAAAATCTGGTGTGAACATCACAAGACTTTCCTTATCCTATTGAATGGTGCTTATTTGGGTGTTCTGTTGTAAAATTTACAATATCTCTAACCGTTTAGTCGTATATGGCTTAAAACCGCCAGAAAGCGGTCGAAACCCGCCAAAAAGCGGTCGAAACCCGCCAAAAAGCGGTCAAAATACCGCCAACCGCAGCACCTATTTTAACCAAAGTTTTTGTTGCATCCTTGTCACATTTGTGAACTACATACCAAATTTCAAGTCTCTAGCTTTTGCCGTTCCCGAGATATTGTTAAATTACACCGAAAACCGCCAAAAAGCGGTAAAATGCCGCCAACCGTTGCACCGATCCTAACCAGTTCTCCAGATATTGTTAAATTACACCGAAAACCGCCAAAAAGCGGTAAAATGCCGCCAAGAGTTGCACCGGTTTTAACCAAAAGTTTCGTGTCGCATCCTTGTCACATTTGAAAGATTCACACCAAATTCCAAGTCTCTAGCTCTTACCGTTCTCGAGATATTTTGTTTACAGACAGACAGACACACACACGGACCAATGGCAGAAACTTTGGATTTAGGCCCTAGGGACCTCAAAACGCGTTTTGGCACTAAAAACTGACCATCGAAAATTTGACCCGATTACATTACTTTCCTTCCTATAGGATAAGGTGATCGGTACAGTCATGTTTGAAAATAGGGTGTGACCAAAGTGTGTAGTTAGTGTAGTTCTAATTTTACCTCCTTAAGCACAATTTTATTTTTGAGCAATGTGGTTAGAAAACTATCCATTATTTTTTCTATATTATATATTTTGGAAGAAAAAAAAAAAATCAACTCTTTCATGAATCCTCGACCATCAAGCTGTGTCTACACATTGTCGACTCACGACGAGGTGAAGTGGTGAATCTATGTTGTCGAGGCAGTGTACCGTTTCAGTCGACGTCGATCGACGGCCGGCATCGGCTATGTGTGGGCACAGCTTTGGAAGTCAGATATGTTACTTACAGAGGTGTTCTCCCTGAATTGCAGAATTTACAGGCAATCAAATTATTAAGTACCTTAACTTATGAAGGACAGGGAAACATCTAGTGCAGGACTTGGAAATTGGTTTCAAAACATTAAAAAAAATATATGAGCCAGGAAAACAATGTTATCGTGTAGGAAGCTCACATACTAAAACTCCCTATGTTGGCAGATAAGCTCTGTTTGTAACTTAACACTAATGACCAAATCCAGACTGTAAACAACTCTTTCACGACGCCGTGAAGTGGTGTATCTATGTTGTCGAGGCAGTGTACTGTTTCAGTCGACGTCGATCGACGGCCGGCATCGACTATGTTTGGGCACAGCTTTGGAAGTCAGATATGTTTGTATTAAAGCACCTTTGAATGTACATATCTGTTCATTACCAAATATGTAAAAGCATGAAAGTTTAAAAGTTGCGCCTAGGTACATATACATCCCTGTAGTTTTCTCTCGAAAGTTCTTATCCACCTCCTCTATCCCTTTTCTTTTCATCGCGGAAAACAGCTGAAGAGCATGAAAGTTTTAAAGTTGCGCCGAGGTACATATACATCCCTGTAGTTTTCTCTCGAAAGTTCTTATCCACCTCCTCTATCCCTTTTCTTTTCATCGCGGAAAACAGCTGAAATTTCGAGACAGGATATTGCGCCATTACATCCTGGCACATTACCTCCCCCTGAAAGAAAAGGTAGGGGGAGTATTGATGCTTCATTGCGGCGGGAATTTTTTAAATTTTGAATTAGGAAGTGAGGAAGGAATTTTGAGTTAGCATGAATGCTTCTGACAAATGTTTTGTTATTGTTACTTAAACAATATGTCATAATACCCTAGTTAGTTTTTGCCAGCCCAATCAGCTTGAAAGGTAGCGCTTGCCTTGTAAGCGGTAAGCGGCGCTGGGTCGCAGGTTCGATTACAATCCAGGGCGAACTTGATCCTAAATTGATGGGGTTAGTTCTAGGAAGGAGTATTGATGCTTCATTGCGGCGGGAATTTTTTAAATTTTGAATTAGGAAGTGAGGAGGGAATTTTGAGTTAGCAGGAATGCTTCTGACAAATGTCTTGTTATTGTTACTTAAACAATATGTCATAATACCCTAGTTAGTTTTTGCCAGCCCAATTGGCTTGAAAGGTAGCGCTTGCCTTGTAAGCGGTAAGCGGCGCTGGGTCGCAGGTTCGATTACAATCCAGGGCGAAATTGATCCTAAAAATTGATGGGGTTAGTTCTACGAAAATCTGGCTTTCTTCTATCCTGTGCTTCTCTCTTGGATTTCGGGACGATTAGACCTCCGTTGTTGTAGTTCCCTCTATCAAACCTCATTAAAAATATTATTCGGTGGTTCAACTTGCAAGACTGGAGGAAACATCAGTTAAGGGTTGGGAAATGTTGTCATCCTCTGTGACAACAAATATGAGAACCTAGATGTGAGCACAGCTTGAAAGGTAGTCTTGTAAGCGGTAAGCGGCGCTGGGTCGCAGGTTCGATTACAATCCAGGGCGAACTTGATCCTAAATTGATGGGGTTAGTTCTAGGAAAATCTGGCTTTCTTCTATCCTGTGCTCCTCTCTTGGATTTCGGGACGATTAAACCTACGTTGTTGTAGTTCCCTCTAACCTCATTAAAAATATTATTCGGTGGTTCGACTTGCAAGACTGGAGGAAACATCAGTTAAGGGTTGGGAAATGTTGTCTTTCTTCTACCCTGTGCTCCTCTCTTGGATTTCGGGACGATTAGACCTCCGTTGTTGTAGTTCCCTCTATCAAACCTCATTAAAAATATTATTCTGTGGTTCGACTTGCAAGACTGAAGGAAACATCAGTTAAGGGTTGGAAAATGTTGTCATCCTCTGTGACAACAAATATGAGAACCTAGATGTGAGCATGTTTTTTGCATATTTGCGCCATTTTTGTGTGCATATTGCATACATATTTGGGCCATTTTTCGTGCATATAATCTGCTCCCTAGTAAAATGTAATAAAAAAAGCAATCAGTGCCAGATACTGAAGTCCAAGCGAAAACCAGGCTATTCATTTACCGCCGGTCATACAGAATAATGAATACATAGACCTCCGTTGTTGCAGTTCCCTCTATCAAACCTCATTAAAAATATTATTCGGTGGTTCGACTTGCAAGACTGGAGGAAACATCAGTTAAGGGTTGGGAAATGTTGTCATCCTCTGTGAAAACAAATATGAGAACCTAGATGTCAGCATGTTTTTTGCATATTTGGGCCATTTTTGTGTGCATATTGCATACATATTTGGGTCATTTTTCGTGCATAAAATCTGCTCCCTAGTAAAATGTAATAAAAAAAAGCAATCAGTGCCAGATACTGAAGTCCAAGCGAAAACCAGGCTATTCATTTACCGCCGGTCATACTGAATAATGAATACATAACCTAGTTACCTACCCGAAGAAATCCGTGTGAATATACGAGTAAGACGATCAAGGAATATCGACAGCAGTGAAATTCCTAAACCATGTAATTCATGTAGACATAGTATTTTATATGCTGATATTGTTAGGAGCATGTATTCTATCAATTATATCATTACTTTTATATGCTGATATTGTTAGGAGCATGTATTCTATCAATTATATCATTACATTCATTACTGATATCTTATGTGTATCATTGTTCTATTACAATCTTAGGATACGTTTTCTCATACTTATATCTCAATATAGGTTAGATAGGTACATGTAGAATGTAGATATTATTACTTAAAGCCAGGTACAATGGTACATGTAGGTACCATTATTTTATATCTTCAGTATGGGTGATCATTGTAGCCAGACCCAAGTGTCAGCCCAAACCAATCACCCTAGTTAGGGCTGATTGAGAGGCTGACGAAAAACGCAGACCCCGTCTGTGCTCACGGGAAAAGGCAAAGAAAAAGGAGGGGTATGGGTGATCATTACTGGCCCCCCAAAAAGAGGTACAATGGTGAAAATTAAGCCGTCTTCAGACATTAGAGCCAAAACATGTCAGCCCAAACCAATCACCCTAGTTAGGGCTGATTGAGAGGCTGACGAAAAACGCAGACCCCGTCTGTGCACAGTTGCACACGGGAAAAGGCAAAGAAAAAGAAGGAGGGGTATGGGTGATCATTACTGGTCCCCCAAAAAGAGGTACAATGGTGAAAATTAAGCCGTCTTCAGACATTAGAGCCAAAACAAAATGGCAGCCAATTGTACTTTTTTCTTAAAAACCCTTTTGAAAAATGGAAAATCTCAATTTTCAGACAAACCGTTGACAAATTTTTAACGGCCAGACCGGTTTTAAATAGCTCTCAAGCCAATTGTACTTTTTTCTTCTTTTCAATGTTTCAAGCTAAACCTCTCTGGCAAACTCGAGAGCCAATACGTCAGAAATTCTGTATTGTATTCTGTATTCTAAAGAGCTAATACATCAGCACCAACAGTCTGATATACAGTAATGTATTATACCTTATCGGGAAGGCAGCCTAGCAACTAGCAGTGTTGCGGCCCACGATTTACCGTGACCCCAAATCCAACACAAAACATCAGAGAGACTGAGAGACACATCAAGTGTCGTTGGTCGCTGGGTTTTTTTTGTCGTTCATAGAAGAAACTTATGCCAAATGTGTAGATAATGTTCATTTGTAAAGTGAAATTATTCAGTTTCGTAATAAAACCAGACCGGTTATTTTGCTTTAATTACTAAGATAGTAATGAAATTAATTACTAGTAGTTTATAGAGGAATAAAAGGCAATGACGCTCTAAGTTCTATGTTTGAGGTACCTAGACTCCAGAGGGATTAAATGGGTAGGTAGGAACTTACTTTTTAGGAAATTATTTTTCTCATCTCTGATTAAACTTTTTAATCTCCCTCACCATATCAAGACATCAGCAAATGATTTTAAATTTCAATGATAAGGCGAGAAAGATACAAGAGGTGATAATTCACAACCTTGGCGCGTGAACCACAAGCATACACCAAATCCAGTCCACGATACAATTTTTGTTAGCGCCTTTTACATTTCGTCCTTACATGGCATTTCCTTTGGCTATAAAAGGAAAACAGCACCATCACACTAGACTTACCTTCCGTATTATGTGTCAAATAGATAAGGTACTCTACTATCTTGTTAAATTAACTACCATGTTCACAGACCAAATTCAGTATCACCCAGCGTGTGGCGAGGGGAGAGGGAAATGGCGAAATAAATCACAACTTTCCATAGGGACGAACAAAACTAATGAGATAGGTACGAACTTCGCCAAGGATTTACCCTTTGAGGTACAAAGTACATTCGTATATTGTATGTAACTATGCAAGACCATACGTCTGAACTTTTGGTTAAATAGTGAGACGAAGACCGTGAGATAGACGCCATGCTTAGATCTCACGGACACAGAAAGTAAGTGAGTACTGAGACGAAAAAGCCTCTGTGAAGCGGGAGTGATTGATTTTCTAGAACCAACAAAATTTAGACATCGAGTGACGAGTTTCTGGGGCAAGTCTATTTTAATGTGTTCAGCTGTTCAGTAAAAATAATCTAATGCCTTCCTACAACACTATAACTTCATTGGGGACATGTTTACTTACTGATGTTTTCTAAATTCCTCCACGAAATAATGAAATTCTTATAATTGGCTTTTGGCTTTTGAGCAATATTTCTATCAGAAGATTACTTACTTACAGTTGTACAAGTTAATACCTACTTAACTAGGTAAGATACTTGGATAAAAATAGCAATCAGTTATCAATTTATCGAGCATTTTCCAAGCCTGTCTTTCGATTAAGTTCCTTAATATTATATTTCTAATGAGTAAATAACGTGTTTTCGGAACAAATGTGATCGGAAAACTGAAAGTCATGCCGTGAAACAATGTCTGACATTTGCAAAAATCTATGTAGTCGTGTGTACATTAATGCTGATTTAAGTGTAAAGACCACTCGCCGAGTGTCACTTAAAACCTTGAGTATTCCATAAAAAGAAATATTTAATAAGCCAATGGAGATATTTTGTACTGGGTCTTGAAAAGTGTGATCGGTACAGTCATGTTTGAAAATAGGGTGTGACCAAAGTGTGGTTCTAATTTTACCTCCTTAAGCACAATTTTATTTTTGAGCAATGTGGTTAGAAAACTATCCATTATTTTTTCTATATTATATATTTTGTGCAAATCTATATTAGAGATCAAGCAGGGTACTCACAGAGGTGTTCTCCCTGAATTGCAGAATTTACAGGCAATCAAATTATTAAGTACCTTAAACTTATGAAGGACAGGGAAACATCTAGTGCAGGACTTGGAAATTGGTTTCAAAACATTAAAAAAATATATGAGCCAGGAAAACAATGTTATCATTATCATGTAGGAAGCTCACATACTAAAACTCCCTATGTTGGCAGATAAGCTCTGTTTGTAACTTAACACTAATGACCAAATCCAGACTGTAAAATACAAATGTGAATATTTTTATGACACTAGTGTATTGTGTTTGCAAGTCATAAATTGTTTGGTTTTATGATTTTGATGATGTTCACTATGCAGTGTCATAGACTCAATAGGAACAGTGTCATAACATTAAATTGCAACAATGAAAAGTTCTGTTTTGACCATGGTGAATAATAACTTTCACCAATAGGGTGAATATGGGCACATTGAGGACCAATGAAATTATTTTATCAAGGTAAATAAATACTATATTCAAAAGCCAAATATGTATTTTATTTTACTCATACCAAAAAATATCTCCTAGATCCCCCCACCCCCCCCCCAACTCACCATTTTACTATGTTTTATGCATGTCATTCACACCCCCTAGATTTGGTAGAAGTAGGTAATTTTTATTCACACAGCCAACTTTTACTACCATGGTAGGATTCTCTACTCTCTTTAAACTAGGGTTGAACTAGGTATTTATTTAATTGGCAGTTTGGGTCTAGAATGCAATTCATTTTGCCTAGTGATATAAGATGAACTGCTTGAATTCCAAAAAAGCTGTGAAAACATGTTTTCCAGGGTTTCGGAGTAGGTAGGTACCTATTCCTTTAGGTTTGATACATGAAACTGTAACTACAGAGGTCTTATCATCCAGAAATCAAAGAGAGGACAGGAGAAAACCAGTTGTTCCAAGACCCCACCATATATGTTTAGCATTAAGTCCACCAGTCCAAACCCAGGCAGAAACTGAACCCGTGACCCAGCACTTACATACATATACATAGCAGGTGTGCTACACTCCAGGCTAACTTTGCTGGCTATTCCTATAACTGAATTTGGAGTTGGAGCATTTTAGCATTACTTAAGTCAAACCACAGAAAGTGCATTACAAGACTGCCGTGACCGCTGAATTCAAGGGATATTGAACTTTGAAAATATGCATCTACAGATTTTTTCCCTCTCTCATAGGGTGAATTATAAATGATCAACTTTCTGGCTATTATAGGATTAGGTTGCACTCAAAAATAACATTCACAAATGATCAAATTTTTGGCAATAATAGGGTTAGGTAGCCTCTGGATAGGAGACTGCATTAATCTATACCTAGGAGGCTCTACATCAAATCAATATGAACAACTTGGATTACTGAATATGTTGTTAAGGGCTAATTACAGGGTGGAATGGTGGATGTTAATGATGAAAAGTACAGAAAAAAAGTGACTGCAATTAGGTGGTCAAGGGTCAAATAATATTTACAACCAGGTAGCCCAAGGGTTAAGGAATAAGGGATCTATCTGCAATTAGGTATCAGCAGACTACAGATGGGTAGAGAGAGAATGGGAAGATTATTGCATTGACAGCAGGTGAGGCAGGTAGGTAGGTGCATACAGAGTTTCCTCATGTATATTTGAGTAAATATCGCACACTGTACATGTATCTTGACTATTTTCCCCCCATATACCATATATGTTTTCAGGACTCA
This sequence comes from Diaphorina citri, assembly GCF_000475195.1. Classification (NCBI taxonomy): domain Eukaryota; kingdom Metazoa; phylum Arthropoda; class Insecta; order Hemiptera; family Psyllidae; genus Diaphorina; species Diaphorina citri. The sequence goes on from NW_007377714.1 coordinate 129,673, forward strand.
GCATGGTAGCGGGACATGCAAACAAAAATATTATTAGTAGGTACATAATATGTATGTATGCATTAGTGTTCTCAAAGCTAGCATTGCTACCTACTGAGGACCAGGGTGTCAAGGGGATTTTGTCCCCTCTGGAAGATTTCCAAATTTTAAAAGGGTACCTACACATCAAGGCAATAGGTGTTTTGGACCCTCATGGTCTACACTCTACATAACCGGATCCTACACAGTAAGGGATTTAGTCAAAACATTGTCAAGGACTTGAAAAAGTTCTCAGCTTTTTACTTTTTTTTCTTTCAAAGAAAGTTCTGGATGAAAGGAAAGAAAGCTTAGAAGAGTTTTCTTAACATCAGCAAATGATTTTAAATTTCAATGATAAGGCGAGAAAGATACAAGAGGTGATAATTCACAACCTTGGCCCGTGAACCACAAGCATACACCAAATCCAGTCCACGATACAATTTTTGTTAGCGCCTTTTACATTTCGTCCTTACATGGCATTTCCTTTGCATCAGCAAATGATTTTAAATTTCAATGATAAGGCGAGAAAGATACAAGAGGTGATAATTCACAACCTTGGCGCGTGAACCACAAGCATACACCAAATCCAGTCCACGATACAATTTTTGTTAGCGCCTTTTACATTTCGTCCTTACATGGCATTTCCTTTTAAATCCAGTCCACGATACAATTTTTGTTAGCGCCTTTTACATTTCGTCCTTACATGGCATTTCCTTTGGCTATAAAAGGAAAACAGCACCATCACACTAGACTTACCTTCCGTATTATGTGTCAAATAGATAAGGTACTCTACTATCTTATTAAATTAACTACCATGTTCAAAGACCAAATTCAGTATCACCCAGCGTGTGGCGAGGGGAGAGGGAAATGGCGAAATAAATCACAACTTTCCATAGGGACGAACAAAACTGTTAAATTAACTACCATGTTCACAGACCAAATTCAGTATCACCCAGCGTGTGGCGAGGGGAGAGGGAAATGGCGAAATAAATCACAACTTTCCATAGGGACGAACAAAACTAATGAGATAGGTACGAACTTCGCCAAGGATTTACCCTTTGAGGTACAAAGTACATTCGTATATTGTATGTAACTATGCAAGTAATGCAAGACCATACGTCTGAACTTTTGGTTAAATAGTGAGACGAAGACCGTGAGATAGACGCCATGCTTAGATCTCACGGACACAGAAACCATACGTCTGAACTTTTGGTTAAATAGTGAGACGAAGACCGTGAGATAGACGCCATGCTTAGATCTCACGGACACAGAAAGTAAGTGAGTACTGAGACGAAAAAGCCTCTGTGAAGCGGGAGTGATTGATTTTCTAGAACCAACAAAATTTAGACATCGAGTGACGAGTTTCTGGGGCAAGTCTATTTTAATGTGTTCAGCTGTTCAGTAAAAATAATCTAATGCCTTCCTACAACACTATAACTTCATTGGGGACATGTTTACTTACTGATGTTTTCTAAATTCCTCCACGAAATAATGAAATTCTTATAATTGGCTTTTGGCTTTTGAGCAATATTTCTATCAGAAGATTACTTACTTACAGTTGTACAAGTTAATACCTACTTAACTAGGTAAGATACTTGGATAAAAATAGCAATCAGTTATCAATTTATCGAGCATTTTCCAAGCCTGTCTTTCGATTAAGTTCCTTAATATTATATTTCTAATGAGTAAATAACGTGTTTTCGGAACAAATGTGATCGGAAAACTGAAAGTCATGCCGTGAAACAATGTCTGACATTTGCAAAAATCTATGTAGTCGTGTGTACATTAATGCTGATTTAAGTGTAAAGACCACTCGCCGAGTGTCACTTAAAACCTTGAGTATTCCATAAAAAGAAATATTTAATAAGCCAATGGAGATATTTTGTACTGGGTCTTGAAAAGTGTGATCGGTACAGTCATGTTTGAAAATAGGGTGTGACCAAAGTGTGTAGTTAGTGTAGTTCTAATTTTACCTCCTTAAGCACAATTTTATTTTTGAGCAATGTGGTTAGAAAACTATCCATTATTTTTTCTATATTATATATTTTGTGCAAATCTATATTAGAGATCAAGCAGGTTACTTACAGAGGTGTTCTCCCTGAATTGCAGAATTTACAGGCAATCAAATTATTAAGTACCTTAACTTATGAAGGACAGGGAAACATCTAGTGCAGGACTTGGAAATTGGTTTCAAAACATTAAAAAAAATATATGAGCCAGGAAAACAATGTTATCGTGTAGGAAGCTCACATACTAAAACTCCCTATGTTGGCAGATAAGCTCTGTTTGTAACTTAACACTAATGACCAAATCCAGACTGTAAAATACAAATGTGAATATTTTTATGACACTAGTGTATTGTGTTTGCAAGTCATAAATTGTTTGGTTTTATGATTTTGATGATGTTCACTATGCAGTGTCATAGACTCAATAGGAACAGTGTCATAACATTAAATTGCAACAATGAAAAGTTCTGTTTTGACCATGGTGAATAATAACTTTCACCAATAGGGTGAATATGGGCACATTGAGGACCAATGAAATTATTTTATCAAGGTAAATAAATACTATATTCAAAAGCCAAATATGTATTTTATTTTACTCATACCAAAAAATATCTCCTAGATCCCCCCACCCCCCCCTAATTAGCCACTTTTACTATGTTTTATGCATGTCGTTCACACCCCCTAGATTTGGTAGAAGTAGGTAATTTTTATTCACACAGCCAACTTTTACTACCATGGTAGGATTCTCTACTCTCTTTAAACTAGGGTTGAACTAGGTATTTATTTAATTGGCAGTTTGGGTCTAGAATGCAATTCATTTTGCCTAGTGATATAAGATGAACTGCTTGAATTCCAAAAAAGCTGTGAAAACATGTTTTCCAGGGTTTCGGAGTAGGTAGGTACCTATTCCTTTAGGTTTGATACATGAAACTGTAACTACAGAGGTCTTATCATCCAGAAATCAAAGAGAGGACAGGAGAAAACCAGTTGTTCCAAGACCCCACCATATATGTTTAGCATTAAGTCCACCAGTCCAAACCCAGGCAGAAACTGAACCCGTGACCCAGCACTTACATACATATACATAGCAGGTGTGCTACACTCCAGCCTAACTTTGCTGGCTATTCCTATAACTGAATTTGGAGTTGGAGCATTTTAGCATTACTTAAGTCAAACCACAGAAAGTGCATTACAAGACTGCCGTGACCGCTGAATTCAAGGGATATTGAACTTTGAAAATATGCATCTACAGATTTTTTCCCTCTCTCATAGGGTGAATTATAAATGATCAACTTTCTGGCTATTATAGGATTAGGTTGCACTCAAAAATAACATTCACAAATGATCAAATTTTTGGCAATAATAGGGTTAGGTAGCCTCTGGATAGGAGACTGCATTAATCTATACCTAGGAGGCTCTACATCAAATCAATATGAACAACTTGGATTACTGAATATGTTGTTAAGGGCTAATTACAGGGTGGAATGGTGGATGTTAATGATGAAAAGTACAGAAAAAAAGTGACTGCAATTAGGTGGTCAAGGGTCAAATAATATTTACAACCAGGTAGCCCAAGGGTTAAGGAATAAGTGATCTATCCGCAATTAGGTATCAGCAGACTACAGATGGGTAGAGGGAGAATGGGAAGATTATTGCATTGACAGCAGGTGAGGCAGGTAGGTAGGTGCATACAGAGTTTCCTCATGTATATTTGAGTAAATATCTATAGGTTTGTATAACCTAAAGACAACTTTTAGGGCTGTTTGCCCCTACACCTAAGCCTCGAGTGTATGGAGTCAAGATGGGTTTGTAAAATATCCATAGGGTTTAAAATTAGGTAAGACATAGAAGTCTTGGAAGTTTCTTATTTATAATAATACTTGTTAGGATCATTAATGAATAAAATAATCAAATAAAAGGTACAGAAAAAACAGGAGGGGTATTGACAGTAGGGTTTACTGTCAGTGACCAAAAAACCCACCCACCCAATTTTTCTGATCTTGCACAATGAAAATATTACCTTTCATGGGGTGGACGAGACATTCAGGGATAACACCAGCTATCTCGGAACACAGCTAAAATGCTTGGCAGCCAAAGGTGCACTCAGCCTAGTGATACAATGATTAAGTGATAACTATAGGATAGCAAGGAACTTCTTACCTAGAACCCCTTCTGTTTGCACTTGAGATCGAATGAGACTGAGTTTATGAAGAAGCCCAAAAAGTAGGCGAAACTGGAGTCGGCTAATATTTATAAACCTAACCAATAATCGTCCTGTTATCAAGTACTGGTACAGGTTAAAAAAATGAAAATAAAATAAATCTGTTCATCAATATTTACCAATCCGAGCTTTGACATGACCAGGAGTCGAACTCAGAGTTCTAAAAAGTAGGCGACACTGGAGTCGGCTAATATTTATAAACCTAACCAATAATCGTCCTGTTATCAAGTACTGGTAAAGGTTAAAAAAATGAAAATAAAATAAATCTGTTCATCAATATTTACCAATCCGAGCTTTGACATGACCAGGAGTCGAACTCAGAGTTCTCTTAGCCAGAACATCGAGTCTCGAGTTGACCTCTGGTTTGTTATCCTGTGGTTGGGACAGCGTCAGGCGACTTTTGACCGATGAGGGTGTAGTGAGGACTTTGCTTTGCCTGGCAGTGTTGTTAGTGGAGGTGACAGCGCCTATCCTTGCCCGGGCTGGAATCTTATCCATAGCGTCAGGTTTGCCTGAGGGAAAAAAGGTGAAATTAATGCCTGAGGTATTAAGCATTCTCAGCCAGCCTAGTTCGCTTGGTTCGTAGCGCGTGTTCCTTGTAAGCGTCAGGCAGCGGGTTCGATTCCCGCCCGGGGCAGATTTTATACTGAAGGGATAAGGTTCGTTCTCGGAACGGTTGAGTTTCTCCTATCCTGTCTTCCTTCTCTCTTCGATTTCAGGACGATAAGACCTTAGCAGTTACAGTTCCCACTGTCAAACCTCCTAAAAAAAGCCATTCCATTTTTCAAATAATAAAGCAAACTCCGTGACTGAGTGGCTAGCTATCACACTAGGCTTGCACGCCAGAAGTCTGTTCAATTTCTGATAGAGTCGTTTTCAGCTTTTTGACTCGATTTTGGGGTGCACTCACCATTCCATTGTTCCAATAATAAAGCAAACTCCGTGACTGAGTGGCTAACTATCACACTAGGCTTGCACGCCAGAAGTCTGTTCAATTTCTGATAGTGTCGTTTTCAGCTTTTTGACTTGATTTTGGGGTGCACTCAGCCTAGTGATATAATGATTAAGTGATAACTATAGGATAGCAAGGAACTTCTTACCTAGAACCCCTTCTGTTTGCACTTGAGATCGAATGAGACTGAGTTTAAAGAAAAGGTGAAATTAATGCCTGAGGTATTGGGCATTCTCAGCCAGCCTAGTTCGCTTGGTTCGTAGCGCGTGTTCCTTGTAAGCGTCAGGCAGCAAGTTCGATTCCCGCCCGGGGCAGATTTTATCCTGAAGGGATAAGGTTCGTTCTCGGAACGGCTGAGTTTCTCCTATCCTGTCTTCCTTCTCTCTTCGATTTCGGGACGATAAGACCTTAGCAGTTACAGTTCCCTCTGTCAAACCTCCTAAAATATGAGCATCACACGACTTTTTATTAACGTTTTGTTTGTACTTTCCAACTTTTTGAAACTGAAAATCGCAATTTTTGGACTGAACGAAACCCAAAAATGACCAACCTAGCTACCTATGCACTTAAATCTCGTTTTATAAAAGTTGGACCACTTCCAATGCCAAAACTTTCGTAATCATCTCACGGACTGAGTTTATTGTTGATGGATGAAACTGTCTTGGAATCTGAAAAACAAATAGCAATAATACAGGTTTGCATTTCAAAACATCATCTTTAATTAAATTTTAATATTTTACGAGGTAACTCTATGAGTAAACCGAGGATGAATCACATGCTTGCAGAAAGGTCAGTTGGTTTGAAAAGGTTTAGAGAGAAAAACCTTTTTCAGTGGATTTTCTTCATTTTCTGGAAATTTTGTACTTTGTGCCGTTTTGTAAACAAAATAAATTGTATGAACATCACACGACTTTTTGTTAACGTTTTGTTTGTACTTTCCAACTTTTTGAGACTGAAAATCGCAATTTTTGGACTGAACGAAACCCAAAAATGACCAACCTAGCTACCTATGCACTTAAATCTCATTTTTTAAAAGTTGGACCACTTCCAATGCCAAAACTTTCGTAACCATCTCACGGTAGCTTGTATAGGTGCCCTATTTTTTAGAGGTAATGAAAAGTGAAAATCGTATTTAAAGCGCTGTTGCCAAGTTGACACGGTTCATCTCACGGTAGCTTGTATAGGTGCCCTATTTTTTAGAGGTAATGAAAAGTGAAAATCGTATATAAAGCGCTGTTGCCAAGTTGACACGGTTTTGTAATGAACCGCGAAATCATGAGTTGGAGGGGAAATATCAGCTGTTTCAGAGACAGGGACACGGTTTTGTAATGAACCGCGAAATCATGAGTTGGAGGGGAAATATCAGCTGTTTCAGAGACAGGGTGTACCAAAAATTCTGAGTCATGAGAAAAATTTCGACTTTTCATAAATCAGATGATTAACTCATGATTTCGCGGTTCATTACAAAACCGTGTTAACTTGGCAACAGCGCTTTAAATACGATTTTCACTTTTCATTACCTCTAAAAAATAGGGCACCTATACAAGCTACCGTGAAGTACCGTGAGATGGTTACGAAAGTTTTGGCATTGGAAGTGGTCCAACTTTTATAAAACGAGATTTAAGTGCATAGGTAGCTAGGTTGGTCATTTTTGGGTTTATCAGATGATTATCGCAATCCAGAATCTCCGTGGCCGAGTGGGTATCACACTAGACTTGCACACAGGAGGCCCGGGTTCGATTCCCGATGGGGCCGAGGTTTTTTTCGGCTCTGTGCTTGGAGTTCGGGGTGCACTCAGCCTCATGAGAACAATTGATGATTCTCATGAAAAATATAACTGTCCAAATGTATTTTTTTCGTAAAGATCGTCAAAAATAATAAATAATCCGAGATTGGGTAGCTACTTAAGCTACTGTAATCCAGTGTAATCGAGTAGCGACCAATGGCGGCATTACAAGTCAAAGAAAAAGGAAAAAAAAACTTTTAGTTCATTAATTTCAAATAGATTTATTAAAATAAATTCACATAAAAATATGATGGGATTTCTTTTTACACAATGGAAGGTAAATCTATGAGTAAACCGAGGATGAATCACATGCTTGCAGAAAGGTCAGTTGGTTTGAAAAGGTTTAGAGAGAAAAACCTTTTTTTATGCTCTAGGAACTATTGTCATGGAAACCTCATTAAAATTAAAACAACATATTGATAATATAATATGTTGATTCAGGTAATCATTTACGTTATTCACTTTTTTTTTAATCTTTGCAAAGAGCGCGATTTGCCCATACCTCTCTTGGTTGCCAACAAGGTCGTTGGTGATCCTTTGGTTATCCTCAGAGAAGAAGACGACAGCTTCAATATTGATTTGCCCGGATTACTTGTAGAGGAAGAGGACTGACTTTTATTCTTTCCACCCAGACGATCGAACACGGAACCCCCAGACTGTGAGGACACAAGAGAGAAACATAGAATGTAACAGAGTAGAGAGTAAAATTTAAACGTTATTCATGGGGCCAACTAGCCTAGCATAGGTTGATGCAAATGGGAATTTACACCTGCTTCCACAGTCAAAATAAGGATAAATATCCTTTAAATAAGGATTACATTCTATTTGTTGCCAAGTAAAACAACCGATACAGTTAAATTAACAAACTCAAATTACCATCTCATCGCGACTGCTATTCAAGATCAAAGCGTGTTGGCACTGTAAGGACACAAGAGAGAAACATAGAATGTAACAGAGTAGAGAGTAAAATTAAAACGTTATTGATGGGGCCAACTAGCCTAGCATAGGTTGATGCAAATGGGAATTTACACCTGCTTCCACAGTCAAAATAAGGATTACAGATAAGGATAAATATCCTTTAAATAAGGATTACATTCTATTTGTTGCCATGTAAAACAACCGATACAGTTAAAGTTAACAAACTCAAATTACCATCTCATCGCGACTGCTATTCAAGATCAAAGCGTGTTGGCACTGTTGGCCAATCCACTGTCAGCATTCACAAAACTACATTCAATTTTACGTTCCATTTTAGCTCTACTGAGATCCAATTCTGTTATAATTACCTTACCTCTACCTACCTAATTAGTACCTACCCATCAACTCGTATATAATTTCATAACTGTGTGAAACAAAGTAGTGATCCACCTTCTCTAGTATCTAGTACAAAAGGGATTTAACAATTTCTATAATAAAATCTATAACCCCCCATGAATAAATATTTAATCATAAACTAAACAATCAACTCTGCTAATGCTGATTATAAGATTTATAACAATCTTCTAATCAACTCTTCTAAAGCTAATTATAAGATTTATACTCTTCTAATGGTAATTACAAGATTTATAAAAAACGAATAATGACAACAAAGAGCTTCCGAAACAAAATCGGAGTTACAATGTTGGATCTAAGATTATTCGTGAAAATCTCGGCGTATATCGGCGCGATCCTATTGGTCAAACACAGTCTCACTACGGTTGTGTTTCCACTCGTGCTAATTATAAGATTTATACTCTTTTAATGGTAATTAAAAGATTTATAAAAAACAAATAATGACAACAAAGAGCTTCCGAAACAAAATCGGAGTTACAATGTTAGATCTAAGATTATTCGTGAAAATCTCGGCGTATATCGGCGCGATCCTATTGGTCAAACACAGTCTCACTACGGTTGTGTTTCCACTCGATGATGAAGATGAGGAAGGTCGACAAATCAGAGGTTCCCTGTTCGTTTCCAGTGTGGTGTATATATTTTTCAGGTAAGTGAAAATGCAGGGGGGGGAGGAACTCTCTCTCGTATCTCCTTGCGTATTTCTAATATCTTCTACACATCTACTATCATCTTCTCAACTCTCATACCTTCATACCTACATAGTTTTTTACACATTATTACATTATCTACAGATTTTACACTATTTCATTAGTTGTTTAACCAAGTGTCGGGTATATCCTTGAGTGTTAAAAGTTATCCAACTTGTCACCACTCACTATCATGGAAAATTTCACTTAGAAAATAATAAGTGCCAAATACACTGGTATTACTGGTAATAAACTTGCGCAAGTTGTTTTAAACAAGAGACTCGCTACGTGTTTACACGCAGAACATCACGGGAAAGTCTTTTGCGGAAGCCAACTTGATTAATATTTATCAAACGTTTGCTTTTTTGGATTTTACGTTTTTTTTCATGTGGAAAAAATTACGGGTTGTGAATTTTGTTGTTTCGTCCTTTAAATAATTCATTTAAATTATTTGGTGAATTTATATTCTTCGTAATTAATTCATTTAAGTATTTTTTCTGTTTCTGTGAAACTAAAGGATAACCGATTAAGTTCTTCGAAATTTCATTAATTTGTGTATTTTCTCCTAGAATATTGAGATTATTTACCAGTGTTATGTTTATGTTTTCAGAAAATACCTATATACCACAGTGAAATTTGGTTGTTATTATTATTATTATTTTTTTACATGATCAGTGTGTTTGACAAAAGTTGAAATTGTCTCTTGTAGTGTGTATTCCACCTGGATTTTGTGCGTCCGATAATATTTATTGCCAGTGAACACTTGTTCTAGAAAAAGAATTTTAAGTACTATGGTTCATCCAGATGGATATGGCAGCAAGGAGTCATCAAAAAAGTAGGCTACGTTGCCAAACGTGTCAAAGGTCCAACTTGATCAATATTTATTCCCAGTGAACACTTGTTCTAGAAAAAGAATTTTAAGTACTAGAACCCAATGAACCCCTTTTCTCTTCTAGGAGTCATCAAAAAAGTAGGCTACGTTGCCAAACGTGGAACCATAGAACCCAATGAACCCCTTTTCTCTTCTAGGTTCTGCAGAACTCAGTTTTGGGATAACCTATGTCTCCTTACACATGTCTTGTACTCATACTCAGCCGGCACTCTAGTTTGGTTCCTACTCACTCACACTGTGTTCCTATTGGAGGAAAACTTTCTAGGTGTTGTGGTTCAGGAGATAGAGCGATCAGTGTGTGAAATGTGAATGGATCTTGATTTGTGTCTCCTTACACATGTCTTGTACTCATACTCAGCCGGCACTCTAGTTTGGTTCCTACTCACTCACACTGTGTTCCTATTGGAGGAAACGCAAAATGTCTCTTGTGATGGGACTTATTTACACGCACAGTTCTGATTTGTCCCGTCTGTCTAGTTATAGTCTGTGTAGGAGTCCAGTCAGCTGAATGTTTAAGAACATTACCAACTCTCTCAGAGTACACAGAACGCCACGCGTATGTCAATTAGACCCACTTTCTGATTAAAACCCCAGTTTAATTCCTATTGAAACAGGTAGAAAGAAAAAAGTAGGTAAGGTACTAAGATACTGAGCAGGTTATTAGTAAGTAAGGGGGATTATGGTCAATTGGTCAACATTACCTTTAGAGTTTGAACCCATGTCAGCTTGTGCAGATGTGTCTAGATATGAAGAAATTAATTATGACACAGATTAAAATTCTAAATTAGGTAAGTCAATAGTGAAATTGAAAAAAGAATAAATTCTAAAAATATCACTTCAAACCTGGGAATCTGAAAATCTGAATCAAAAGATCAAAATCAAAACAAACATTTTTTTTTTTTTTTGAGTGCCTACTCGAGTAGCAGTGTTGCCAGAAGATGTTATATATATAAAAAAAATCCCCATGTGGCCGTGGTTATGAACAGGGCCATCGTAGGACATCGTCGGACTTTTTGCGTGTAAACTGAAAAGTCCCTTTACCCCAACATTTTAAATAAGGTCTCGTATTTGAAAATTCCCTTTATCCCGGAAAAGGACTGAAAAGTCCCTTCACCCCAAGATTCAAAACGAGATCTCGTATATCTGATAGGATAGTAAATAATACATTATGTATTTGATTGAGTGTTGGGTAGAGAGTGGTAAGAGACCAAAGCATCAAAGTGTAGGGTAAAGAGTGACAAAGGGTAGAACTAATTTTCCTCATTGGACCAACGAAGAGATTTCCAAGTTCTAACTCGAGAATTTTGCATTTAGATTGTCTCTTTGTTCTGTGATAACTAATTTTCCTCATTGGACCAACGAAGAGATTTCCAAGTTCTAACTCGAGAATTTTGCATTTAGATTGTCTCTTTGTTCTGTGATAAACCTGTCACCTGGCCGGATGGTTGGTTTGGAAAGATTTAAAAAAATATGAACTAAGACCGCTTTCTCCCCCTCCCCCTTTGGACCTGCTTATATGAAATATATCTTGACCACTCTTGGATCGGCGTTTTTCGTCAGCCTCTCAATCATGCTTTCTCCCCCTCCCCCTTTGGACCTGCTTATATGAAATATATCTTGACCACTCTTGGATCGGCGTTTTTCGTCAGCCTCTCAATCACGCTTTCTCCCTCTCCCCCTTTGGACCTGCTTATATGAAATATATCTTGACCACTCTTGGATCGGCGTTTTTCGTCAGCCTCTCAATCAGCCATAACTACGGTGATTGCTTTGGGCTGACATTAGCTAATCTACTCCCCAGCCAGACAGGGGTAAATATACTGTGGTGTAATAAAAACCAAATGGCGAAGTAATAACAATGAATCTTACAGAAACCAAGATCAGTAAGATCGGTGGAGGTGACGAAGAGCAGAACAGAAAATATTCTATGCACCGAATACTGGAAACACCAAGACATGGAGATTATTAGAAGGGTGGCTTTTTCTCAACCTAAACCATTAGGACGACTGGAGAACTATATGGAAACACCAGCCATATTTGGTCGAAATCAACTATCTCAACTGACGTGAAACCGAAGGTACACAGGTAAAGTCTCGTAGTTATAGTGGATTTAAAAGTCACTTTTTTGCTATAGACAGTCAGCAGTAAACCAATTGAATATCAGATATATCAATTAATTATTGACCAAGTGAAGTGATGTCCAAATTTAAACTCATTTTTTTATCTACTTGTTATGGAAACACCAGCCATATTTGGTCGAAATCAACTATCTCAACTGACGTGAAACCGAAGGAACACAGGTAAAGTCTCGTAGTTATAGTGGATTTAAGTCACTTTTTTGCTAGAGACAGTCAGCAGTAAACCAATTGAATATCAGATATATTAATTAATTATTGACCAAGTGAAGTGATGTCCAAATTTAAACTCATTTTATCTACTTGGCTACTTCACACTTGGCTTGCAATCGACTCTTGTCCTTCAATAAATCTCAAACAACCTGTCGGATTTTTTAATAACTCTCACAAAAATCTTAAAAAAAAAAAGATATTTTTTTATAGGATTTCGGGTCTGACTGGGCAATCAGTGGAATTGTAGGGGTCCGTTTTCTAAATAGGTTTTTCACTTATCTACACTGTAGATTCTACAGTTTAGTTAACCAAGTATGTACTAGTTTTTAACATATGGAATCAGATCGAAATACTTAGAGCTTAGAGGATATTTTTAACATATGGAATCAGATCGAAATACTTAGAGCTTAGAGGATACAAGTATTACATGGGTGAGATACTCACTTTGGATGCTGTTGAGGAAGACGTGCTACCAGTAAGAAAATCTGGAGGTAACCTATTTAGAAAACGGACCCCTTAGAGCTCAGAGCTCGAAATACTTAGAGCTCAGAGGATACAAGTATTACATGGGTGAGATACTCACTTTGGATGCTGTTGAGGAAGATGTGCTACCAGTAAGAAAATCTGGAGGTAAAGCTACAGTGTACTCTACCCGGGTGGGTGGTAGGGGAGTTTTGGTCTCTTCTACGGGCAAGTTCTTTTCCTCCTGGTCAATTTCAATCAGGATTCGATCGCCTTCATCTGGACAGGGGAAAGAGGTAAAATTATGTTTTATTTGGAATGATTGCATGGGAATGGAGGAAGGTTCCATTCTTCATGAGTCAAGATACAAGAATGAGGTCTCATGGTCTCCTTTTCTTTTCTTCTTGTTTTCTTGAACAGACAATAGTGGCATATAAATGACTGAGCAATCATTTGTAGATTTTATTACTAGTTATATTGTGATTCAGTCCTATGCGAGCAGTATAAAAAATAACTATTATTACATATTATTATTATTATTTCTTGTGGAATCAAAACTGAAATTACCTCCAACTCCAAACCCTAGATATTTTTGCGATTGAGCAGATAGACCGACATGGGTCTATTTCCGAGAGGAGCACAAGTGGTTCTATTATTTACTTATGTCTCCATTGACTGAAGTGTCCTGTTAGTATTATTTCTTACCGTTTATATGATTATGGATACTTTTAATGTTTTCCACCCGACTCGAGTTTCGCCTACTTTTTAGGCTTCTTCACGGGAATATGGGTTTATGGGTTCCCTAAAAAGTAGTCTATTTCCGAGAGGAGCACAAGTGGTTCTATTATTTACTTATGTCTCCATTGACTGAAGTGTCCTGTTAGTATTATTTCTCTGCTTAGAGGATACAAGTATTACATGGGTGAGATACTCACTTTGGATGCTGTTGAGGAAGACGTGCTACCAGTAAGAAAATCTGGAGGTAAAGCTACAGTGTACTCTACCCGGGTGGGTGGTAGGGGCGTTTTGGTCTCTTCTATGGGCAAGTTCTTTTCCTCCTGGTCAATTTCAATCAGGATTCGATCGCCTTCATCTGGACAGGGGAAAGAGGTAAATTATGTTTTATTTGGAATGATTGCATGGGAATGGAGAAAGGTTCCATTCTTCATGAGTCAAGATACAAGAATGAGGTTTTAATTTCCTTTCCTCTTCTTTTCTTGAACAGACAATAGTGGCATATAAATGACTGAACAATCATTTGTAGATTTTATTACTAGTTATATTGTGATAATGTAAAAAACATTAACTAGACTTTACTAGACCAAAAAACTCACCCAGAAGAGGTTCAGAATGCTCATCAGGGGAGGTAGAATGAACGTGGGATGGAAACATTCGATATGACAAAGTACCAGGCTTTGGTGCTCTTGATGTGCCTGAAAGTATATGAAATTTTACAGATTGATTGCCACCTTTGGTCCTGAAATGTGTAAGTCGAAGGGCATCCACTCGTAAAATTTGTAGTCAAAACAGAATATCAGCCCAAAGTAATCACCCTAGTTAGGGCGATTGAGAGGCTGACTATATATAGATGTAGATCTGTCCTAGGACAGGTTTCAACACGACGTTCTCCACTTTTCTCGATCTTGGGCGTCTTGAACAGACAATAGTGGCATATAAATGACTGAGCAATCATTTGTAGATTTTATTACTAGTTATATTGTGATAATGTAAAAAACATTAACTAGACTTTACTAGACCAAAAACTCACCCAGAAGAGGTTCAGAATGCTCATCAGGGGAGGTAGAATGAACGTGGGATGGAAACATTCGATATGACAAAGTACCCGGCTTTGGTGCTCTTGATGTGCCTGAAAGTAGATGAAATTTTACAGATTGATTGCCACCTTTGGTCCTGAAATGTGTAAATCGAAGGGCATCCACTCGTAAAATTTGTAGTCAAAACAGAATATCAGCCCAAAGTAATCACCCTAGTTAGGGCGATTGAGAGGCTGACCCCATCTGTACATGGGAAAAGGCAAAGAAAAAGAAGGAGGAGGAGTAATTATGTATCTCGAGGGTAATTTCTTGTACTTTATTAAAGTTAAGACCTTAATACATAAATTGGACGAATGTCAAGTTATTTAATTACAATGATGGGGAACTTACTTTCAGGCTGGGCAATTTTCTTCACAATCAAAGTAGATGATGTCACAGGCGGTGATGTAGAGGATGATACTGCCCTCTGAAAAAGAAGAGAACACTTTTAAGGGTGATAGAAAAAAATAAAATAATAAAAAAAGAGATTATAGTAAGTAATCACTTTACCACATCAGAAGAACAGCTGATTATTTTTAAACAACTTAGTAAGTACCAAGACTTTGGGTCAGTACAGAACAGGTTAGTTTGTGGTCCAAATTGATCACACAATGAGTGAGTCATTTACTACAAAGTCAGGCAGTTGGAATGGCTTTTGGAAAGGCATAAGTTAGTTACACTTACCTCACTAGAATCAACTGGAGGACTTCTTTTCTTCTCGCCAGGGTTTCCCAGTCTATCAAAAATACTTCTCTTTGCTGCAAGAAAAATAAATACAAATATTCATTTATCATTCATTACAATTGTGTGTTTGCGATTGTACTCTTTAGTTTACAATCAAATGTGAGACCTATTAACTGTGGTCCATTCCAAAAAAAAGGTATAATGACTCAGAAAAAAAGAAGTTGAGCAATGGCAAGCATGGTCTTACTTTCATAAAACTTCCTGACACACCCTATTTTTTTATACATTTATATTTTTTCTTTTTTCAAACTGTCATTTAAGATTAAAACTTACCCATTTTTCTCGTAATATCTTCCACTGGCTCATCACTATTACTCTCAGAAGATACAGATTCATCATGTTTGTCCTTATAATGACTTAGAAAAAAAGAAGTTGAGCAATGGCAAGCATGGTCTTACTTTCATAAAACTTCGTGACACACCCTATTTTTTTATACATTTATATTTTTTCTTTTTTCAAACTGTCATTTAAAAGATTAAAACTTACCCATTTTTCTCGTAATATCTTCCACTGGCTCATCACTATTACTCTCAGAAGATACAGATTCATCATGTTTGTCATTCATAGTAGGTTTCAACAGTTCAGATGAAGGCCTTTTCCTAACTAGGGGAGTAGGTTTACTAACTTCTTTTTCTAGAACTTTCTGCCTGCTACCATTGGTCTTTGAGCCATCAACATACTTGTCATCTTTTAGCTTAATACTCCTGTTTGTGATGCTCTCTTTGACAATGGGTACATTTGATTTAATAGTGCTTGACTGAGTAACTTTGGGCTTTGTTTCATTAACACTACTTATTGAGGTAAGTTTAGAATTTGCTTTAATATTTGTAGTTGATGGGGTTTTCTTCAAACTAACTGAGCGGTAATTTGTATCTAATGATGAGGTAGTTGTTTTAGCTGATGTACTAGAACTTTGCTTGGACAACATATTTTTCTTGGCATTCTGTGGAAAATAAAATAAAAAAATGAAATTGATCACTGATTTTTTACTTTTTTTCCCTTCTTTTTTCAATACCTACCTTCCGAATCCTTCATAAACTTTTACTTTATTGAGGGCATTGATGGAAGAAGGGCATAAGTCAGAAATCTGTGCACTGAGAAAAACAGTTGTTGAGTATGCCCTTTGAACATTCTCCCCTATCAAAAGAATGGTAAGCTCAATGTTGTCTGAAGTGACCTACTTACTTGTATTCTTCAAAGGGTTTTGAAACAATTTTAACACATACTTAAATTACAAAATGAGTGAAAAAACACATGGTGCATGTTTCTATTTACAGAAACTTGTAACTTTGAGAAAAATGATTAAGATACCAAGATTTTTTTTTTTTTTTTTTTTTTTTTTTAGGAAAATGACAAAAATCAAAACAAGAGCAATGACGTCACATATCCTGTGACCAATCACAGAGCGTTTAGAAATGTGATAAGAAATGGCGATCTTTTTTCAACGAAATCTCTGGAACAAGACATCCTAGGGACAAAATTATTTTTGATTTCGTAATTTTTTGAAGCATTCTATCAAATAATCGACAGAAATAGGTGACTTTTTGAAAATCGAGGTTGTCTATTGAAGTAAAAGTGTAAAGTTCAAAGCTGAACATTCTGAACAAGGGGAGGTGGATAGTGGAGCTGAAGGAAGAAGTATTTGCCCAATCAGTGATCAGTGAATCTACTAGAAGAGAAACCACTGCAAGTGAAGGTGATGATTTTTCCCTCCCTTAACCCAAAGGTCTACCACTGTCTACGGTCTAATGTTTGGCACTTTGGGCTCCTGTATTGGGAAGGTCGGGTCCCGTTTTACCATGACAAAGCCTACAGCTTCATCAGCATAGTCAGCTCGAGTAGATCTGGAAAGAAAAACTTACATAATGCCTGCCACACCCACTCAGACTGTTGGTAATTATGCAGAAGTCACATCCATGGAAAAGGAAAGCTCCTTTTTGTATTTAACCTAACCCTATAATAACACTAATCACTGCTGTAATTTTATTGTGAAAACTCCTTCTTGCGTTTAACCTAACCCTATAACAACACTGGTCACTGCTTGTTTGTGCCAGTTCCTTTGGTAGCAATATTCCACAGATGTGACTTCTGCACAAGTACCAGACCGTTTAACAGACCCAAGGTGTGTCACACATTCTGGTCTGAGAGTGAGTGGCTGGCCTGAGAGTGAGTGGCTGGCCTAAGAAATGGACCAACATAGAGCCAGAATGATACTGTCGACCTGTGAACAAGGGATTACGGAATGGGGAAAGAAAAACAAAGAAAAACAATAGAGCCTCCCCAATACTGAACAATTAAAATGTAGAATGCACCAATCAATGTCTGAAGACCAAAAAATGAACCCATCAATCTTTGAAGACCAAAAGTTACGGATGGTATCTACAACTAGCCAAGCCCTAAACAGCCTTGCAAGCTATTAAGTTTCTCTAGGCTTTTAAGGCTTCAAAAACAAAAGCTGCAAGTCCTCTCAATGGTTGATCCCACTTATTAGGGTATCTGTGGGTCAGGACATGCTAGGATAATAATAGTGATTGTGGTGATCAGTTATCATTGCTAGGGACCATTATAACTATCCAGCCAAGCTATTAAGGCCAGCTACAACAACCACAACAACAACAAAATTCTTTGGCATGCAGCATCAAACTTTACTACTTCCAGGACTTTACTAATTTTTACTACACCCAGAACAGAGTTAGGTAGGTGTGATTGTGGTGATCAGTTATCATTGCTAGGGACCATTATAACTATCCAGCCAAGCTATTAAGGCCAGCTACAACAACAACAACAACAAAAACAAAATTCTTTGGCATGCAGCATCAAACTTTACTACTTCCAGGACTTTACTAATTTTTACTACACCCAGAACAGAGTTAGGTAGGTATTAGGTATGTAACAGTTCTGTTCAAGCAAGAACAGCAAAGAAACTTCAAAGCTATACAAAATCTGAACTTCAGCTAGATCTGTGTATGCATTTCTAGAAGCTCAGGCCTGCTAGGTAATCTAATTTGCTCTTTTAACACTTTCTACTTACCTTTCTGTCTTTACATTTCTCATTTCAGGTGAAATGTAGTTGGCAGATTTGAAAAAATTAGCCATTGTGAAGGTCTTGACAAGTGGCAAATTTCTGCTGTCTGCTTTCACAAAGCCTTCTTCTAACAACACCTTAGACATTTTAAAACGATAAAGCTTGATGAAATACTTTTTAATTTACTAAAAAACACTGAAAACTCTTTTAAATCGATGCTGCAAATAGTAGAACACAAGCCAGAAATGTGAGGAAATGGCGTCTTCCAAATATTCCAAATAGTTGTTTACATAGTTATGACGTCACGAGATGAACAACCAATCAGATTGCGTTATTAAATCAACGACCTTTGAGGAGCATTTTAATCGCTTAGGAGGGACTTTTTGGACTTTTTGACAGCAAATTCGAGTTTTTCAGGTCATTTTACCTATATAAGGGTCATAAACTCGAAAAAAAATCTCATTTGGGACAGCCCCAACGTAAAACGTAAAACACTAAACAGGCCACAAGGAATAGGGAATCGTTTGGAGTTATTGGATATCTTCTCATATTCCTAGGAATGGCTGAATATTTGGCTTCTATTTTCGGGACAGAGAAGGATAAGTAAGTACCTTTAGCATGTGCTTGTAAAAAATCCCGATTTTAAAAAATGGCCGGGCCGGGCCCACAAGTGAGCGTATTTGGATAGGGGGAGGTTTTTTTTTATATTTGGCGCGGCCACTGGCAACACTGTCGAGTTTGGAGTTGGGAGTTGGGATTGGGACTTTTGGAGGATTGGAGATTGGAGGGCCGGCTTTTTAATTTTTAATTTTAATTTAAATTGTTCAATTTTTGGCAATTTTCAATTTTCATCGAAAAGACGTAACGTAAAACACTAAACAGGCCACAGGGAATAGGGAATCGTTTGGAGTTATTGGTTATTGGATATCTTCTCATATTCCTAGGAATGGCTGAATATTTGGCTTCTATTTTCGGGACAGAGAAGGATAAGTAAGTACCTTTAGATTTGTAACAATGAAGGGATAGAGACTGGCTTGAGATGTATCCGTCCCTTGACTATAAAGTCCGGTTATCTATATTCAATTTCTTAACCATCTGGAAGGTTTATCTATTAGAATGGTGATGACATCTTGATAATGAGTTAGTTGAAGAAATGAATATTAAGACAGTTCAATATTGCTTTTGTCCACCTGCCATCAGTCCTACGAACAATGTGACCTGCACATTTCCATTTCAATCTCATAATGGTTTCTAACTGTGAGTGAGAGCCAAGAGCAGAGCAAACAAAGACTCTCAAAAGAATCAGTTCTTTTTAATGGGTTCACTCGGTTCTTTTGAAATATGTACCTTTAGGGCTATCATGGTCAGTACTCAGTAGAAATATACTCTGTACTTCTTAGGTCTAAATACATTGGTACCTACGTAAATAGGCAGATGTGGAGGTATGCCATGAACCACACAACTCTTCCTGCTTTTCACTCCATACACAGAAAAAACATCACACAACCTGTGAGTGAGAGCCAAGAGCAGAGCAAACAAAGACTCTCAAAAGAATCAGTTCTTTTTAATGGGTTCACTCGGTTCTTTTGAAATATTTTGCCCTTTGATTAACTCTGTTAAAACTTTTGCATCCCTAAAAGTTGGTATTCATTCATTTGATGCATATTCTGGACAATATAAGGTCTGTTTTTCATTCCTACTCCGCATCAATGCGGCGTTCACTCTGTGTCAGGAGTGGGGATAAAAATTGGAAATTCAACAAACATGACGACATCTAGTGGAGAAATTACGAAACATTTTTTTCATTTCCCTCAATCCTGTTAAGTGCACAATCAGCACAATGAAGAATGAAGAAATTAAGTTTTTTTAATTTTCCGAATTTCCGAAAGATTCGAAAGAAAGAAGAACAGATGAACAGAAGAACTTTCGTGAAGATCTGAAGAATTGAAGTAAAAGTGTAAAGTTTAAAGCTGAACAAGGGGAGGTGGATAGTGGAGCTGAAGGAAGAAGTATTTGCCCAATCAGTGAATCTACTAGAAGAGAAACCACTGCAAGTGAAGGTGATGATTTTTCCCTCCCTTAACCCAAAGGTCTACCACTGTCTACGGTCTAATGTTTGGCACTTTGGGCTCCTGTAACCTGTGCAAGCACAAATACATAATGCCTGCCACACCCACTCAGACCGTTTAACAGACCCAAGGTGTGTCACACATTCTGGTGGTCTGAGAGTGAGTGGCTGGCCTAAGAAATGGACCAACATAGAGCCAGAATGATACTGTCGACCTGTGAACAAGGGATTACAGAATGGGGGTAACCACTTGCAATTGCCAAGATATGCAATTTTGTGGTGGTTGTATATTCTTTTCTATATTGAAATAATTGTGAACAGAAAATTCAATCAAGAGGACAGTGATTATTAAATGACATTAATTGATTACAGGTTGTCAGCATTTGTATCGGAATGGGGGTAACCACTTGCAATTGCCAAGATATGCAATTTTGTGGTGGTTGTATATTCTTTTCTATTTTGAAATAATTGTGAACAGAAAATTCAATCAAGAGGACAGTGATTATTAAATGACATTAATTGATTACAGGTTGTCAGCATTTGTATCTACCTACCAGAGCATATGATTAGTTACATCAAAGTTTGTGTTTGTGGATTATGGGAGTAAGTATGGATACTAACCTAACCCTATAATAACTAATAAGTTAGATAGGTAGGGTAAGGTGGGGCAAAGGTTCACATTTTTTTTTTTTTTTTTTTTTTTTTTTTTTTTTTTTTTTAATCTTATCTTATTTCTCTTCCCCCACAGCTTATCAGTTTAATAGAAAATACAGAGCCGGATCGATCCTTGTGCTCAGGCATAGTGACCAAGCTGAGAAACAGACTGGATAGATAATTTTGTTTTCTTCAAAATGATATTTGATTCAATTGAAAAAAGTTGTTCAAATTTGAAATATTGATCAAAAAGTAAAAAAAAGTCAAATGTGTACCTTTGCCCCATCCAAAAGTATGCTCTGTGTACCTTTATCCCACATAATATGTACTAATAAATGGAGAAAACCTTCAAGTGGAAAATGACAAAAAAAAAAAAAAAAAAAAAAAAAAAAATTTTAAAAAATTTTTAAATGGAAACAGATTTAACAGATCGTGCCGATCGGCAAATGCCGGTTGAGTGGAAACGCACCATTAGAAGTACAATAATTCATCTCTGAAGTACTATACTCATAGTACATAGTCATATCAACCATAGGGAAGCTGGAAGAAAGTTGTATGTCTGTGGTATAAACTGCTTCTGGCCTTCCTGCTTTGCA
>NW_007377714.1:151494-164413 GCF_000475195.1 Diaphorina citri
AATTGTACAGAGTTCATTTCCATGACTCATAATAAGTTATATTTTTCAATGATATCACAATTATTTCGTATGACTCAAACATGAAGTTATTGTCAAAATCATTATGTTTTGACGATATGCCCATCCCACCCCGTTTCCATGTTGTCCGTTGAAAAAACTCTTTTGTCCACTATCCTAAGTTTATCTTTTGAAATGTCTTTAAACCGAAAATAAACTAAATTTGTCACGTGCTAACGTCAAATCACTACGGAGGACGTTTCCTACTCCTTTTCTAACAAAAATAGTAGACCACCTCGCTTAAAGATTCTTTTGAAAGGTTTGGTTTAAAGTTCATTTTAAATTTACGAAGAACTAATTTGGTTATCTCCTACATCAATTTTAACGTGGAAAATTAAAGTTCTAATAATGAAGTTTGAGTTACATACGTATATAAATAAGATATAGATGAACCCTGTTCATACACTCAAAAAGATATACATAAAGGGTAAAATACCTAATAATACTCCCCTAATACTGCTACAATATACCTAAACTAAAACTAAAGTTCAATTAAAAATGGTGTTTTAAAACTAAATGAAAACTTAGTTATAAAGTTTAAACTTGTGAAAAAAGTTAACTTAGTTTATAGTAAAACTTCTTTTGTTTAATAGCATATTCTCCAAAACCAAAAATTCAACATTCAATTGTTCTTTTTTATTTTTTTTTTTTATTATTAATTATTATTTTATTACACTTGAAAACGGGGTGGAGGGTGGATAGTTAGATAATTAAAAAAAAAAAGTTCTTTACAGAGTAGGTCACTAACCTCATAGAAGGGAGAATACTTCTATTCATCACCTCCTACACTCCCTTCTATCATCTCATAGAAAGGGGAATACTCCCTTCTATTACCTTATAGAAGGATTAGAAGGGATATATTTTGTTGTCAGTAATACTGAACCTTTACTTTTTTTTTCTAGGATCAGTTCAAACCCATCATCAAGTCATATGGATCTCTGTCCAAGAAGGAAAAACAAATATTAGTCCCAATTTCAAAGCCTCAACAAGTCAACACAATTACTCCCATTGAGAGAAAGGTTTGTCATCAAGATATAAAAAAAGAGTCATTCCTAGATCCCTAATACATTGCAATGCCAATGCAAGCAGTAAATAAACTATTAGGATAAGTGGGGGGGGGGTAATACATTATTAGATGATACACAAAGTACAAAGAAATACTTTTAGGAATCAGAAATATCAGAATGAAAAATCTGTGGTGATAGAAATAATTTCATGTATTATTACCTACCATTTACTACCCTCTTCCCTAATGCTAAATTGGCATATTTCAATTACGTAGGTAGAATGAATGAATAATTCACTTGTTTTTCACAGAATAAGTCAACACAGCTAAGCATTGTTGAGCTCATTACTCTTTCATCTTCACCAAAGAATGTAAGTAAATTTAATTCTCTACATTGTAGTCTAGTCACCTACTTAGTTCAAAACTTAAAATAATAATAATACCTAATTATAATTATAATTCAATCCTAAAGCTTCATCCCTGTCAAACATTACAGAAAAAGGACAACCCCACCACCAGCACTACCAGTACCAATACCTCAGTTAATCTGGATGATGATGTCATAACTTTGTCTCCGGATCTTGTACCATTCTCCATCCCTGAGGATTCTCAACTTACAAAAGAAGTAAGTAGGTACATACCTAATGTTAATGTAATCAGACTTTAAACACATCCTACTGTAACACTCTAATCTCTAATAGTACAATAAATATAACATCTCTTTCTGCAAAGTTCTAGCACTTTTGAAAAATAAAGTGTTGACAGATGTGGTTTTTTTTTCCAAACTTCAGTTCTAAAAATTGCTGAAAACCCAACATGAGCCTCATTCTATGGACTTTTTTGATAGGTAGAGATCCTGACTCTAATAGTACACTAAATATAACTTCTCTTTCTGCAAAGTTCTAGCACTTTTGAAAAATAAAGTTTTGACAAGATGTGGTTTTTTTTCCAAACTTCAGTTCTAAAAATTGCTGAAAACCCAACATGAGCCTCATTCTATTGACTTTTTTGATAGGTAGAGACCCTGAAACAGACCTCTGTTCTAAGTGTCATCAGGTCATCACGTTTGAACACTAAAATCTTAACATTTGTGAGCTTTTTCCAAACTTTTGCAATATCACTCATCTATTGGAAATATTTGTTTATATTTCAGAAGGAGGATAAGGTTTTAGCAGTTAGTACACTAAATATAACATCTCTTTCTGCAAAGTTCTAGCACTTTTGAAAAATAAAGTGTTGACAGATGTGGTTTTTTTTCCAAACTTCAGTTCTAAAAATTGCTGAAAACCCAACATGAGCCTCATTCTATGGACTTTTTTGATAGGTAGAGATCCTGAAACAGACCTCTGTTCTAAGTGTCATTGGGTTTGAACACTAAAATCCTAACATATGTGAGCTTTTTCCAAACTTTTGCAATATCACTCATCTATTGGAAACTTTTGTTTATATTTCAGAAGGAGGATAAGGTTTTAGCAGTTGTTACTTTGGATGAATCTCCCCCATGTGTAAGTATGAAGGGAGAGAAAGAAAAAAATACTAATTTTTTTCTAATCAAATTATTGAAAAGCCAGCCTAGTTAGTTTGGTCGGTAGCACATCTGCCTTTTAAGCGCCAGGCTGTGGGTTCAATTCCTGCCCGGGGCATATGTTATTTTATAAGGTTTGTTCTCCAAACGGCTGGCTTTTTCCTATCATGTTTTCCTTCTCTCTTCTATTTCGGGACGATAAGACCCTAGCAGTTACAGTTCCCTCTTAAAAAAATAGAATGTAATTAATTAGGGGGATTTAGTCCAATTAAACAAATTCTTTTGTACCAATTCCTTATGTTTATGGAGACTTTTCATTTCTACAGGATCAGATATATCCGTCCAACACAACAGACCCTTTGGAAGTTGTAATTACATTACCAGATTCACCTGGTGTTATAACAGTGGCTGACTCACCTCCTAATGTCATGGTAAGTACCCAACTTGAAATTAAATTGATCCAAAGGGCAAAGAAATCCTAGACCCTTGACAAATAGAGTGTGCCTGAAGGCATGTGATGTGTTCCAATCCACCCAACTCCCCTCTAATATCATCAGGGTAAGTCATGTACCAATAACCTGTCTAGAGTAGCCTAGTGGTCATCACCCTGGCCATTAACTTACTGGTCTGTATTCAATTCCTGTTGGCTTCTTGGAATAGAATAGAAAATAGTTATGAATTAGGATCTTAGAAGACAAATATTGACTTGGGAAGAACACCTTTGTAGTGTATGTTACTTGTAAAATTAATTAATAAATTGCATTGTGCTTGGAATTGAGGGTGCACTCAGGAAAAAAATAGATTAGTTACTCTCATTATCATCATCGTCATCACTTATTGTGCTTATTCCCCCTTTCTTTCAGGACTCGAAATCGGAATCAGAAAACAATTTTGAGGAACTAATCCAGCAGGTAATAATTATTCGCCATACCTACTTAAAAATACCTATTTGTATAACAGCCAAGGTTTTACCGACCTTTCGACGACAAGCTACCTACTCACATTAACCTATCCCGAGTGGGGCTGGGAAAAGCCAGTAGTTGATTTCCCAGATGGTCACCCATCCGGATACTAACCACGCGCAACGTTGATCCAATTGGATTCAACGTGCGAAATACCTATTTGTATAACAGCCAAAGTTTTACCGACCTTTCGACGACAAGCTACCTACTCGCGTTAACCTAGTCCGAGTGGGACTGGGAAAAGCCAGTAGTTGATTTCCCAGATGGTCACCCATCCGGATACTAACCACGCGCAACGTTGATCCAATTGGATTCAACGTGCTATCGCCGCGCCGCCTTGCTGACTGGATACAAATATTGAAATCCATAAAATTCCATTTTACTCATGTAATTTGTTAGACTGTGGGGTCAAAGAGAGTTGTCAGTCCTAAATCTAGCCAGCCTGAGCCTAGTTAGCTTCGTTGGTGGTATTTTATCCTGAACGGATAATGTTCGTTCTCGGAACGGCTGGCTTTCTCCTATCCTGTCTTCCTTCTCTTTTCGATTTCAGCAAAATGAACAAGATCTATTCCATGTTTTTTAACAGGTGATTCGTCTTATAGAGAAACATGAACCTAACGAGACCAATAAAACCAAGCTGATAGCCAAGGTGGTATCCTGAACGGATAATGTTCGTTCTCGGAACAGCTGGCTTTCTCCTATCCTGTCTTCCTTCTCTTTTCGATTTCAGCAGAATGAACAAGATATATTACCTATATTCTATTCCATGTTTTTTAACAGGTGATTCGTCTTATAGAGAAACATGAACCTAACGAGACCAATAAAACCAAGCTGATAGCCAAGGTGAATGCCAGAGTGGATAAAGTAGACAAGAATCTCATCTCAGAGGAGTTGAACACGTTTCTCAAAGCTTGCATAGAGGAGATTGAAAAGTCTGCTAGCTCGTTGTATGCTCAGTTGAAGAAGGTACGTATTTGACTATTGATTTTTTTATTATTATAGGTAATAATTTTTAAGGGGTAAAAAACCACCTCTTTCTTTGTAGGTAATGGATTTTGAGGCAAGGCTTCCACGATAGAAGCGGCATTGCTTTGATTCCCGCCGGGGGATTTTATCCTAAACGGATAAGGTTCGTTCTCGGAACGGCTGGCTTTCTCCTATCCTGTCTTCCTTCTCTCTTCGCTTTCGATACGATAATACCTATGACCTTAGCAGTTACAGTTCCCTCTATCAAACCTCTTAAAAAATAATTAAATAAAAATAGAGTGTGGAGACTTGGCCTTAATCAGGGCAATATTGCATACCTACGTGCTAGCGGGAGGTAATAACTTTCTCTTTTCTGAACTTTTATGTCGATAGATTTTGGATAAGCTGAAATGTCCCAGTAAGGCCGAAGCAGAGCCTGTTGCAGGAACAAGCAACAGTATTCCCAGTACTAGTACATTAACTAGCATTCCCAGTACCAGCACAGCAACTGTGAAGAAAGTCATCAAGCCCATCACCCTAGATACTGCCAGTATCAAACATTATGATCCTTAATCAGGGCAATATTGCATACCTACGTGCTAGCGGGAGGTAATAACTTTCTCTTTTCTGAACTTTTATGTCGATAGATTTTGGATAAGCTGAAATGTCCCAGTAAGGCCGAAGCAGAGCCTGTTGCAGGAACAAGCACCAGTATTCCCAGTACTAGTACATCAACTAGCATTCCCAGTACCAGCACAGCAACTGTGAAGAAAGTCATCAAGCCCATCACCCTAGATACTGCCAGTATCAAACATTATGATAAACAAAACTATGTTAAAGCCCTGGAGATATTTGAGCAAGTAAGTTATTAAGATATGATTCATATCACAAATCTATTACTCTTATTTAAATTTATCGGCATGATCTGTTTCCAAGTGTTTAATTATTATATTTATTATTATTTTAAGGGTTTAACATCAGTGTTTAACTGCTAAGGTCTTCAGTGACGACGAGGGGTTCACCTACCCTGGGTGTAATCTTCATCTCATAGAAAGTACGTATTAAATTCAACATTTCAAGTGATTGTAAAATCGATTGTTCTTTTCCAGGTCAACCCCTGCCGAACGCTGGAATCCGTATGCCAAGTTACCAACCGAGACAGCCCATTCAATATGTGCCCCTATCTCGTATGGCCTATCAGAATACTAAGACCTACTCTACCATACCTAAACTATCAGGTGTCACTATAACTCCTACCGGGTCCGCCAGTCAGGTTCCTAATTTGAAAAACGTCACCATCACCAAAAGTGGAGAGGTAAGTGAAGCAACCTTGTACTTTCCTTGTCCAAGATCACCAAAAATGCGGTTCACCAAAGATTGTGTTCTTCCAGTGCTGTGCGACCTGTATTTCTTTCTTGTCTACGTATCAATCAGGTCCTCGTGTGTCCATGTGACACTCGCATTTGTCATCCTGTGGAAACAGATTTAACAAACAGATTTAACAGATCGTGCCGATCGGCACGATCTGTTAAATCTGTTTCCAATCTGGTTGAGTGGAAACGCACCATTAGAAGTACAATAATTCTTCTCTGAAGTACTATACTCATAGTACACAGTCATATCAACCATAGGGAAGCTGGAAGAAAGTTGTATGTCTGTGGTATAAACTGCTTCTGGCCTTCCTGCTTTGCAACTAAAACGTCAGTTTTGTAATGTTTAAAGCACTCTTCTAGTAAGGTTCGAATCAAAGGCATGGATCGCGCGAACGACACGCAAGTGTTAAAGCGCCTAAGGGGGGGAAAAAAGGCATGGATCTTTATTTTATTTTATCTTTTCTTCCGAGCCTCCTACCCAAACTCCAAAGTACCTCGGTGATAGACTGGTAGAAGGCATGGATCTTTATTTTATTTTATCTTTTCTTCCGAGCCTCCTACCCAAACTCCAAAGTACCTCGGTGATAGACTGGTAGAGAATGCTTCAGTTGCCTCAGACTTCAACTTTATTTTGCCTAGAGGTTACCTAAATAGTCACGTCTTTCTCATAATCTGATCTTATTTCTCCTCTAATCTTATCTTATTTCTCTTCCCCCACAGCTTATCAGTTTAATAGAAAATACAGAGCCGGATCGATCCTTGTGCTCAGGCATAGTGACCAAGCTGAGAAACAGACTGGAGAAAGCCGAGAAGAAATATCTGTACTCGAATATATTCCTCGAGACGCTCACCTTCAGTATCAATGGCGTACTCAAAGATCCAAGTAAAATGTACGGGTTTATTCGAAAGGTAAGTAAAGTGCTCTTTAAAATGTCCTGAAAACAACCTAATTACTAATTATAATATGAGACAGATAAAGATATGGCCAAAGTGCGTTCTTTCACCTGCTTCTTAAGTAAGTACAAAAAAAAAACTATGAAAAAATAAATTGGGACGGTGGATACCTACAACAATATCAAGGCAGCCAAAGTTTGTCTATTTTTCAAGTTCATTGCTAGCCTCTGTGTTAAAGTGTTTATCTGGTCCTAATACTCCGGTAGCGTTGTTATCAGCAAGGATATAAGTAGGATACACTGATACCATCAAGGATTATTGACAGATTCAATTGACTTTAAATCGAACTTTCCTTTCAGACGTCTGACGAACTCAAGGCGAATATGAAATGTACGAACGCAGGCGACAAGGAAAACTCCAGTGCCAATCCGTCTGCTGAGAACCCAGGAGATAATGTCGATGAAGACGAAGGTCTGGATGAGAAAACCAAAGCACATATCAGGAAACTAGAAATAGCGCTGAAGAAAATCGGAAAAGAAATCAAGAAACTTGAAAACACCGATTGTTGGGGTTCAGATGAAGATGATGAGAATTCTGCTTACATCAAGGAAGACAGGTAAAGGCTATTTGCCGTTTGAAGGGGCAAAATGAATAAGAGCGCCGCAGGCGAATTTTTTTTCTTTGTCTACAATCTTCAAAAATCCAGTCTCACCGCAATCAAAATGCCACAAGCATTTTTTTTTTCTTTTCTTTATTTATTTACTTTTTCCCTACATACCCAAAATGAGATCGTTACCCACTTGAAATGGCCTCATTACCCAAATTTGGGTTGCGACCCATAGGTTGAGAACCACTGTTATAGACAATTTCTGGTGAACCAGAGACCCTCTTCACAACTTCCATCCTAGGATGCGTTCTTGTCATTTCGGGATGTTCCAGTAAGCACGCCCGTGTACCTTTTTATTTCCAGCAATGACATTATAGAGAAATACTGAGATGCAAGGGAACAAATGGCCTAATGGTCAAAAATTCCGACATTTGTAACAGCAATAACATGTCCTTTTCAGATACAAACGTCGCTACATGCAAATCTACAGCAAGATTTGTGAGCTGAGGAAGAGACGGGTTGATCTGGGTAGACCGACGCATAGCAAGGTCAAGTTTGAATGCACCGAGTATCCCGCTATCAATCGAACCATAGAGAAGTTCTATAATAAAACACACCAGTTCCCAGACTATGGTGACGTGCTCAGCCTCGTACAGAAAGTATCGGATAGTAGTGGCTTACATCTGAGCTCTGCGTTAGTGCAACATGTGGGTGAGTAGACTAGAGTACAGAGGAGAACTCTTTCGCCGTTCAGTATTTACTTTTTATAAAAATGGGTCCAATTGTCTGGCTGGGGGACGTTAAACAGGGAGTAAACCAGCTTAGTCTGCCTTTGGGATTTTAAATAGGGAGTATACCAGCCTGAACTTCCCTTGTTAAGAAAATAGCAAAGGTTGAGTGCGAAGGGCATCCACTCTTAAAAATTGAACCCAAAACCAAATGTCGGCCCAAAGCAATCATCCAGGTTAGGGCTGATTAAGAGGCTGACGAAAAACATCGACCCCGTCTGTACACGGGAAAAGGCGAAGAAAAAGAAGATGATTAAAGTGGGTCTTATCTCTATTCATTTCTTTCAGCTGAGAAAGCGTTCACCTCGTTCGGAGAAATCCTCAAACAACGTCGTATGGAAGATGACTACGATATCTTTATATCTAGACTTGGCATCGAACAAGATCCAGCTGTGGAAGATGAAGAACTATCCAAGAAACTCGAGGAAAATAGGAAATATTGGAGCAAAATTGATGAGGTAAGAAAGAGCAAGTTCCGTGTCCTTATTGGAAATTTAGAAAATTTCGGAAAATGGCGCTTGTGGTAACAGGGTGAGGCGCGCGGCAATTTCCTTTTTTGAAACGTCGATTAAAAAAAAAAAAATCTGTGATACTTTCTTGACTTCTGTTGATGGATTAGCATCAAGAAATGTTGGAAATTTAACTTTATGTTGTTTCGAACAGTACTCCATTCAAATGACGACCGCCATTCTCGATACAATGATGGAGGTGATTTCTGAAGTTTCTCTCTACTGTCTCCAACATTGCTATCGGTAGACGGCCTATTTCTGGCAGGATGTTGTGCTTCAATTCCTCAAGGGTCCTCGGACGATCTTTGTAAACTTCAGCCTTCAGGTAGCCCCATAAAACCCCGAGGACACCATAACGAAGACGAAACGCTCGCTGCACTGTTACTATTAGACTCATTTGAAAAATAACTTTCTATATAAAATGCTTTCTGTTGCTTTGATAAAACAATTTTGAGGACTGAACTAAATCGAAACATAAATTTCCATCTTTTTTTAATCTGAACTTGTCATAACTTGTCCCTCATGCTCCACGCGTCCTTCTGTTGGCCCCGGGGGGGTTGGGTGGACTAGTGGTAGTGCTGTCACAATTTAATCTTGTTATAATTGTTAACTTTATGTTGTTTCGAACAGTACTCCATTCAAATGAAGACCGCCATTCTCGATACAATGATGGAGGTGATTTCTGAAGTTTCTCTCTACTTTCTCCAACATTGCTACCGGTAAACGGCCTATTTCTGGCAGGATGTTGTGTTTCAATTCCTCAAGGGTCCTCGGACGATCTTTGTAAACTTCAGCCTTCAGGTAGCCCCATAAAACCCCGAGGACACCATAACGAAGACGAATGAACAAGATATATTATATTCTATTCCATGTTTTTTAACAGGTGATTCGTCTTATAGAGAAACATGAACCTAACGAGACCAATAAAACCAAGCTGATAGCCAAGGTGAATGCCAGAGTGGATAAAGTAGACAAGAATCTCATCTCAGAGGAGTTGAACACGTTTCTCAAAGCTTGCATAGAGGAGATTGAAAAGTCTGCTAGCTCGTTGTATGCTCAGTTGAAGAAGGTACGTATTTGACTATTGATTTTTTTATTATTATAGGTAATAATTTTTAAGGGGTAAAAAACCACCTCTTTCTTTGTAGGTAATGGATTTTGAGGCAAGGCTTCCACGATAGAAGCGGCATTGCTTTGATTCCCGCCGGGGGATTTTATCCTAAACGGATAAGGTTCGTTCTCGGAACGGCTGGCTTTCTCCTATCCTGTCTTCCTTCTCTCTTCGCTTTCGATACGATAATACCTATGACCTTAGCAGTTACAGTTCCCTCTATCAAACCTCTTAAAAAATAATTAAATAAAAATAGAGTGTGGAGACTTGGCCTTAATCAGTCGATCAACCATGTTTGGACACACCTTAACACAGCTCTTAGGCCATAGGCTATTGCACTATTAACAATATATTTATTATATTTATTATTATTTTAAGGGTTTAACATCAGTGTTTAACTGATAAAGTCTTCAGTGACGACGAGGGGTTCACCTACCCTGGGTGTAATCTTCATCTCATAGAAAGTACGTATTAAATTCAACATTTCAAGTGATAGAGCTTTGAGAGATCTCAGACAAATTAGTAAGAAGCCCAAGAAGAGGAGAACGACATCTAGTGTGTCTTCTAGGAGTAAAGGTCAACCAACAGCCACCAATGTGCCTTACAACATTCCCCCAGGATATGGTAAGTACACAACTACACATCCATATTAGCACTAAGTCTAAAGGTGTATCCACACTGCCTCGACAATATAGATTTACCTCGTCGTCGTCGATCAACCATGTTTGGACACACCTTAACACAGCTCTTAGGCCATAGGCTATTGCACTATTAACAATATATTTATTATATTTATTATTATTTTAAGGGTTTAACATCAGTGTTTAACTGATAAAGTCTTCAGTGACGACGAGGGGTTCACCTACCCTGGGTGTAATCTTCATCTCATAGAAAGTACGTATTAAATTCAACATTTCAAGTGATTGTAAAATCGATTGTTCTTTTCCAGGTCAACCCCTGCCGAACGCTGGAATCCGTATGCCAAGTTACCAACCGAGACAGCCCATTCAATATGTGCCCCTATCTCGTATGGCCTATCAGAATACTAAGACCTACTCTACCATACCTAAACTATCAGGTGTCACTATAACTCCTACCGGGTCCGCCAGTCAGGTTCCTAATTTGAAAAACGTCACCATCACCAAAAGTGGAGAGGTAAGTGAAGCAACCTTGTACTTTCCTTGTCCAAGATCACCAAAAATGCGGTTCACCAAAGATTGTGTTCTTCCAGTGCTGTGCGACCTGTATTTCTTTCTTGTCTACGTATCAATCAGGTCCTCGTGTGTCCATGTGACACTCGCATTTGTCATCCTCCGATAAACCCCATTTGACCATATGTTGTGCACAGCAACCTTGTGAGTAATTGGTATCCGAAGGGATGATTATCTGGACAAATCGTATGCTACATATTTTGTGCTACATTTGTCTTCGTGAGGATTAAATTCTAGCTATCAAATTAAATTCCTTGGCACACAAGAATCTCAGAAGAAAAATACCGTCAAGTGGTATGAGAAGTGATTTTTTGACATCCTAAAACTTTAGTTCTAAATAAATTAAATGAATTCTAGTTAAACCCCCATTTTTGTGAGTTGAAATAGACCGTGTTCATAGAAAATTAAATTTGTGTTCAACGTGGAACAGGATACTCGATCAAAAAAAGCTTTTCATTCATAAAAATCCTCTACTTTCAGATGCCAAGTTCCACATCGCATGGTTACCGAGGTAATATAGGACCTGCCAGTGCTAAATTTAGAACTCAACCAGGACCTGCTAGCAGACAAAGACCTATGGGACCCGCCAGTGCTACCATGAGACCAAATGTAGGACAAAGACCCATGGGACCTGCCAGTGCAACCATGAGACCAAATGTAGGACAAAGACCTCCAATGGGACCTGCCAGTGCAACCATGAGACCAAATGTAGGACAAACTGGTATGGGACCTGCTAGTTCCAAGTATCCTCAACAACCCAGGACCATATCTCAGCAGAATAGTGGCAAGAGTTTGATCAAAGGTAAGACAACCACTTTCCATCACCCTCCTCCCTCTTAAAATTGCTTAAGGGTCTCACAAAGTCTAGGGGCATTTAAGACCTCCCTGATTAAATATATTAAAGGCTCAAAGTCAAAGAAAAATTTAGTGGTTGGGTGGAAGAGCTCCCCCAAGAGAACCCTGCCACTTAAAATAAAGCCGTAAAAAAAGTTTACAAATGATAACTTGAATTTCAGGTGGAGTTCAGTTCGAGCGTAACTCGATTCACGCCACGCAGGCGGGCGGCGTCAATTTTAGTGGTTGGGTGGAAGAGCTCCTCCAAGAGAACCCTGCCACTTAAAATAAAGCCGTAAAAAAGTTTACAAATGATAACTTGAATTTCAGGTGGAGTTCAGTTCGAGCGTAACTCGATTCACGCCACGCAGGCGGGCGGCGTCAACACGTTGCGTAAAGAAAGCAACATTAACTCGAGACAAAGACTCGGGGGCGCCTTATACGAGCAGCAGATCAAAATGCAACACACTATACAGCAGGATCAGAGTTCCGGGGCCGGACAAGATAGAAAAGTCACTTCGAATGTGCAGAAAACTGTGATGAAAGATGGAAGACAGGTGATTCGGAAGGTGAAGAAAATTGTGACAACCAATGTTGAGGTAGAGGAGATTGTGTTTGACCCGGGCGAAGTTATTAACTTGGACTAAATACAGATTTAGTATTAGTATACTATACCTATACCAACGATGAAATTAAACATGCTTTGGACACGGGAAGTTGAGCCATAATAAATGCCGGTCTACTGAAGATTAGACACATACATGAAGAATTGGTATAAGTAGGGTCATCGGACTCATCGGCTATCTAAGCCGTCACTGCGACCTGATGGATTTTTTGTGACTTTCCCTAAATGAAGATTGGGACAGGGTAATAAATGTGAGGCTGTGAGTATAATAACTATCTAAGCCCTACGTCCGTCACTGCGACCTGATGGATTTTTTGTGACTTTCCCTAAATGAAGATTGGGACAGGGTAATAAATGTGAGGCTGTGAGTATAATAATAATAATAGTGCTTATTTATACTGCTCGCATAGAACTGAAAAGTCCCTTTACTCCAGCAGTAGGCTACTACTAT
>NW_007377714.1:165084-188623 GCF_000475195.1 Diaphorina citri
GCTGAATTTGCTTGAGAACTTAATGAAATGCTATAAAGCCGTGATTATAAAGTAACAACAGAGGCAAAAAGTCTAGTCCTCATCAAAGTCGAAATCTAAATCCTCCTCCTCTTCGTCTATTTTCAAATCTTCTGGGTCCTCCATGTCCACATTTTCAATCAATGATTCATCATCCATGAAGCTTTCATCTTCTTCATCTCCTTCCCTTTCACCCTCATCTACCGATTTGCTGTCATCTGAAAGACAAACAGAATTTTGTAAATTGAAACAGTAGCTAGGTGCTTGCATGCTATGCTGAAGATCCAAAGTTCCAAAAGAACCGTTTGTAGGTTGGACCTCAGTTTCAAAAGCTGATGGGAGCTATTCGAGGCAAAACCATAAATGAATATTCAGAGGAAGAGAGGGAAATATTTTGAGGAAAAAAACATTTTTTCATCTAAAAAAGAAAAAAAAAACTACCCTGTTAATTTTCCTTCAAAATAAATAATTTACATAAGATACCTACTCCTATACTCACACCTACTTACCCATAATTAGTAAGCATAAAGGATGGGTTAAGCCAGCCTAGTTAACTTGGTTGGTGGCGCGTCTGCCTTGTAAGCGCTAGGCCGCGGGTTCGATTCCGCCCGGGGCAAATTTTATCCTGATGGGATAATGTTTGTTCTCCGAACGGCTGGCTTTCCTCCTATCCTGTCTTCCTTCTCTCTTCGATTTCGGGACGATAAGACCCTAGCAGTTACAGTTCCCTCTATCAAACCTCTTCTTTACTATAAAGGATGGGTTAAGGTTGTACGAAGTATTAAGTACTTACCCATATCACTGAGTGTCTTGACTATAGAGTTGGTAATTATTGTTCGAATGTCATCAAATAACGTTTCTGAATACCAACCATGTTTCTCATGACATACATCACGTAACGGAGACGAGGCTAATAACTCCTTGACCGATGGCACGTCTACATCACACAACTGTAACATTAAAGAATAAAGTTATTGATTATTTATTAGTACTTATGTTTATTGCTCAAATAGACCTTAAAAGCCCCTTTCCCTTGAAATATTTGCTATCGAAAAACAAGTACAAATTTTTGTTAATGGTGGGGATCGAACCTGGAACATTCTACATGGCAACCAAGCGCGTTACCACTGGGCTAACGTTACTAGATTTCATATTTTACCTGATAATACATTTGTCTGAACGGTGGAATATAGCCAGCTCTATACATGTAATACTTTTCAGGTGGCTTAGAATCTTTGGGTTCTTCGTTGGACTGACACTTTATTGCCATCCTAAGTAGAGTTGATCGACGCTTTGGCTCAATTTTGTAACCACTAAAACCTGCAGTGACAAAATAAATCAAATCCAATCTAGATAATTCCGCTTATTTATGTTGTCGAGTAGGTACGCGATCATCAAACGCGAATAGGTAAAAACAGTAGTACCAAATCAATTATTGTGAAATTGGAAACAAAAAATAATCATTGGAAGATTATATAGGTAATGCAAAGTCTTGATGGCCAATCAAGGAATTAAATAATAATGATAATAAAAATGCCAAAAATAATAATAATAGAAAAAAAAACTTACTAAGGACATTTCTCACTCTAAAGTTAAGAACCTGGTAGATGCCAGAGCTCTTATCTGTGCGAGGATCATATCCCATTTTAATCCACATAACACGGTATGGTCCTGTAGAGAAGTAATAGGCTATGAGAGGTAGAATAAGCCTGGTCTTCTTCACGGAAACATTGCTCATGGCACATAGCATCATTCGGGAAACTACTGGCCTTATCTCGAATGCCTGCAATTCAAAAAAGCAAACAATATCAAATACATTATGATCACTATATTGAATGCATTAGTGCTTTCTGGACATGAGGTATATCAGGATATGAAGTACACAATAGGTCTGCCTAGAAGAGACTGACAAGATCAAGAAACGTCGACCCCATTTAAGAAGCAAATAATATCAAATACATTATGATCACTATATTGAATGCATTAGTGCTTACTGGACATGAGGTATATCAGGATATGAAGTACACAATAGGTCTGCCTAGAAGAGACTGACAAGATCAAGAAACGTCGACCCCATTTAAATAGAAAAAAGCTAGGGAGATGAAGAAGAAGAATACTCAATGGGCCACTGAAGCAACATTATGTGTGGTTAGTATCTGTATGGTTGACCGTCTGGGACAATGACATGACACTGCTGCTGGGTATTTTGGGATGCACTCAGCCTAGTGAGAACAGTGAAACTGAAGAGCTAGTTGAAATTCCAGCAAAAAAGCGAGGCATAAAAAACTGATATGACCCAAATCAAAATAGTAGTTGCAAGGCCTAGCCTTAAGTTTGGGCTGTAATAATATTTAATAATTGCTTGATCAATCGATTCCACACAGGTATTCCTACATAACCAAAGACACTATATCCAAGTCCGTTCTGTCAGTAGAGAACTATTCAGATTTCTGGGCCATGACAGCGTACAACGATACCAAACTATGCAACGTTCTATTTGGAGAGAAGTTGGCAACTCTGTGGTATAAATACAAGATCGCCGTGTTTATTCTACATCCTGGCAATCTCATCTATACGGACATTTGCAGATATTGGTGGCCCTACAGATTGCTATTCACGCTGGTTCGACCTTTCACGAAATCGCTGGTAAGTTGGAGGGGAATGGTGCGTCCACAGATAATGACGCTTGGTTACCTATCATGCTGATGTTGGATTTCACTAATATTTATTCAGTCATTAGAACTCCTGCTAAGCTAACAGCCAGTTAAGTTCCATTTAAGTTGTATTGGCTTAACAGGGCTGTTAAGCTAACGGGCTGTTTAAGGCTGGAAAGAAGGTTGGTGAAATCCACCATGAAAGTTTAACCGTCGTATGTATGAAAGCCAAAGTTAAACTTTAGTTTAACTTAAGACGAACAATGTTGCCAATTTCATGTCATCCAGGCAGCTCGGCAGCTAGGATCGGAACGCCACCTTTAAAATATTATAATTTTAAGAATGATAGAAAATCTGAAATAGGTTCAGACCTCACACCTGTTCGTTTCTTACCTGCATTTGAGGAGTTTCTATCCTGGAGAAAACCAGAGGAGGCAGGAATAATTCAACGTCTCTATTGAAGTCCTCCAGTGTGGTAATGTTATCAAACAATAGATCAGGTAACAAATCAGTCACTGTACCATCCTCATGAGAACTTGTTGGAAGAAATTGATAGTCACACATACCTGTGAAACAAAATATGAGGAAAAACTCCCACAAAGTGGTTGAGTCAAATTTCGACATGGGCAGATGATAATTTTCTTAATCCATAAATACCTCTTCAATTTTTAATTTAAATAAGGTTAGGTCTAACTGGGGGACTTTGAACAGGGAGGATACCAGTCTGATACAGTTACATACCTCACAAAACACTTTGAAGTTCTGCACCTACAGTTAAACACAGTTGACTTACCTCTAAATCGATAACATGAAGACACCTTGCCCATCACTTGTGGAATAATTTCCAAAGTCTCCTTTCCTGATTTCTTTCTTTTCTTGATAATTTTCATCTTGACTACAAGTCCTCTACAGCTCACCTTTTCACTACAGGTAGGTCTACAGTAAGGATCGTCTGGCCGGAATTTCAACTCTAGTCTTTGACTGCTATCATTGATGACCTGTGGAAAATACATTGCAACAATACTTAATGAGAAAAATGTCAATTTTTATCCAAAAATTAATACCTACTTTTCAAGTGTCAAACATGAATTCCCAAGTACTCTCCCAAATGATAGGCCATAGACCCCTGCTATCTTTTTCTAAAAACTTCATTTATTTAAAAATAATAATAATAATAATAAAAACTCACTTTCTTATTAATGGGTAGGTCACCAGTCTGATACAGTTACATACCTCATAAAACACTTTGAAGTTCTGCACCTACAGTTAAACAGTTGACTTACCTCTAAATCGATAACATGAAGACACCTTGCCCATCACTTGTGGAATAATTTCCAAGGTTTCCTTTCCTGATTTCTTTCTTTTCTTGATAACTTTCATCTTGACTACAAGTCCTCTACAGCTCACCTTTTCACTACAGGCAGGTCTACAGTAAGGATCGTCTGGCCGGAATTTCAACTCTAGTCTTTGACTGCTATCATTGATGACCTGTGGAAAATACATTGCAACAATACTTAATGAGAAAAATGTCAATTTTTATCCAAAAATTAATACCTACTTTTCAAGTGTCAAACATGAATTCCCAAGTACTCTCCCAAATGATAGGCCATAGACCCCTGCTATCTTTTTCTAAAAACTTCATTTATTTAAAAATAATAATAATAATAATAAAAACTCACTTTCTTATTAATGGGTAGGTAAGGAAAGAAAAAAATGCTTGACTCTTCTTCAATACAATAATACATACTTCTGAAATCTGGTGCAGTCCTCCCAATGACTGAATGGCTCTATCGTCATTTTGAACAATTGCAGGATAGTATATGCATTCAAAGTTCTTCTTGAAATTGTGCTGTTCATCCACAGTGTCCATTTCTAAAGGAACTAAAACAGAGAGTATTTTATTATGTTGGGTCTTATTAACATGAACTGACTTGAGATTATTATTATTTATTTTTTTTATGTGCTTTAAGAATTAAATCCTATTATCAACCTGGCTACATTCCTGAGGTCAAACTGTTATAATGATTATGCTGGAACAATATGGAATACCTTGTCAGGCCCATGAAGACCCGATAAAGGCCGTTTTACCGAGTAAGTGAATTTTCCAGGTCATTGAATCACTAGTTTATCTGAAATCCTGAACCCGTAGCAAGGACACAATTGGCACCCTTCTTCTTGGTAATCTTTGCTAGACAGCAGAGTATAGTAAAGTAGTTGATATAGCAATCTTATTCTTGATATCTTGAATATGAATGATCTTCTCTCATGTTGGTGTAATTTATACTCCATAAATGAATTTAAATTTGAAAATTTCAAGTTTTTCGCGCCACAGATATCAACGTTGCCAGATCGCCACAACAAAAGTACCGCACCCATATTACCGCACGTTTTAAAAAATAACCGTACGAATGCGTACGGTATTTCTGAACTGACTAAACTGTCAACGCTGTAAACCTTCGAGGGAAAATTCAAAATATTCAAATTTCAATTTTCAAAATTTAAAAAAAAAGTAAAAAAAAAAAAAAACTGATAAAAGTTTTAAATTTTTAATGGGAATGAACTGTTCTGAAGTTGAACTTTTTGGTCCTGTGCTAGCTATTCTAGCTTTCTTACAAACTGCCAGAGTGCTATCAACTCTTCACTTCAGCTAGTGTAGTCCTCTGTAGTAATCTTCTCTTCAGTGTGCTTCAGTGCTTCCTACTCCTTACTCAAGTCTCGGCTCCAATGTAAGAAAAGTTAAACTAATATTGAAATGTACCAGTACAATAGACTTTGCGAAAAATATTATGTAAGTTTGTTCATCTATTGTTATCATAAAGCTCCTCTCACAACAACAATGTTTATCGTGCCATATTATTACATATTGCTCGTGTTATTCTGTATGTACACAGTTTTCTTATACAGGGGATATTAGGAAAACCCAAAACCCTGTTAGTTGGAGCCTTGGAGTTCGATTCTCAGTATCGTCTTAAAATAACGGGTACCTCGGCTGATGTGTGGCTGGGCCCCTAGGTGTCAAATTTTATAAAAATCGGACCAACCATTAGAAAATTATGCGGAACAAACCGATAGACGAACAATCTAAACATACAAAATAGTCGACTAAAAAATGAAGCTTTTTAATAATTTTAATACATAGTATGTATTTGAGCCCATCCTGTACGAAATGTTTTCATAATATTGCCCAAGATAAACACTGTACCACCGTCGCTGTGTATTATTTGACTACCCTCTCCAGGGAAGGCGGTACATAACCCTAAACACAAATATTTAATCACGGAAAAAATATGTTTTCTCAATTAATAAAATAGGAAAAACCGAAAATGATTTGTTTCGCCCAGTCGACATTCACAATCCTTTCCTTCGTTTCTAATCCTTTCTTTTCTCCCTAAATTTCTCTTCTTTCTTGAACCTTTGCGACGCGACGTAACATTGAACGCACCAGTTCCATAAAGATCGAAACACGCCCTAGACAAAAGAAGAATTCACAAAGCCACAAATTGTGCTGCAAGACCTTCAACTCATACCACCTAGCATCTAGATTCTGTATTGTACGTACAGTTATACATGTTACAAGACATAATATACTCAATGTAAGTTATATGTTGCATGATTGTCTTGCTTATGTGTCTGTAATGTTTGATGGGGATTTTAATCGTATATGTTATTATTTAATGTAAATTGAAGAAATGCCGCCTCTGGTTTAAGTGTCCTTCTGGCCGAAGACCTGCAATAGGGTATTTTATTGTAATGATTTTAATCAACTACATACATATTAGATTTATCAGCTCCCATGGTGTAGTGGTCACCAAAAGAACCGTTTGTAGGTTGGACCTCAGTTTCAAAAGCTGATGGGAGCTATTCGAGGCAAAACCATAAATGAATATTCAGAGGAAGAGAGGGAAATATTTTGAGGAAAAAAACATTTTTTCATCTAAAAAAGAAAAAAAAAACTACCCTGTTAATTTTCCTTCAAAATAAATAATTTACATAAGATACCTACTCCTATACTCACACCTACTTACCCATAATTAGTAAGCATAAAGGATGGGTTAAGCCAGCCTAGTTAACTTGGTTGGTGGCGCGTCTGCCTTGTAAGCGCTAGGCCGCGGGTTCGATTCCGCCCGGGGCAAATTTTATCCTGATGGGATAATGTTTAAAGTTAAACCAGTGCTACAGTGAACTGTAGGCAGTAGATATTGAGCTACTGTTTTCTATTTGTATTCAGCTGCTAAATTCAAGGGAGTGCTCAATATCAAGTGTCGAGAAAAAAATGTCAGCTAACAATGTTGCACTACCAGACTCGGACAGTGAAGATGAATTACCCCCTGGATGGGAAGAAAGAGTGACAGCTGATGGTTGTGTCTACTATGTCAAGTAAGACTTGAGTTCATTCATACTCAAAAAGCCCACTTTGAGGCTCAGGTGTGAGGGCAAACAGCCATAAAGGATAGGTTGAGCTTAAACAAATCTACAAAGACTTGGGTTTGGTTGTGTTTTAGCCTTGAGGTTAATTTGACCAGTGGCGTAGCATCCATGTAGGGCGTGTATGGCGGCCATACACTCTAAATTTACTCAAATACCCTTAAATATTGACTTTAAATATTTATGAAGAAGCATGTGCATAACGTATGTAGTAATGTACATGGTGATGGAAATTTTATTAGTGCCCTACACGCCTTACACTTGACTTTAGACCATGCTACGCCACTGAATTTGGCAATGCCATGAGTGTGTTGTGAAGGCTCTATATTTCCATGTCTATGGCCAGCTAGGGTAAAAAAAATCTAACCTGATTTTTCAATTCTTGGATAGGCATGGGTGTAAAAAAATGTGCCTTGAAGAATGCAAAAGTAGTTGTTACCAAAGTACAATCTTGGAAGAAAAAAAATTTCTTCAGGGTTATCCTTGTTGGAAAGTAGACTTTCTTAATAGTACTTATGTATGACAATATCAAGTTGTTAGTTACCTTCTATAATTACAAAATTGAGCTATGAAAGAAATAATAATTAAATATTAACTTTTATGTTTTATTTTATTTCTAGTCATGCCACAGAGGGGACTCAGTGGACACATCCCAGAACTGGAGTCAAGAAAAAAGTCTCTGGAGGTGAGCCAAGGATCGGGAGAAAAAAATTACTTTATTATCCTGTTGATTAAAAAAGCTTTATGTAGAGATCAAAAATATATATATATTTTTTTTTTTTCTTTAGTACTTAAGAATGGAAAAGAAAAACACTAGGGAGTATCTAAGGTTTGTCTAAAATACCTAGTTAATAATATCTGTTACCTACCTAACTTAAGCTAAAATAATAATAATACCTAATTATAATTCAATCCTAAAGCTTCATCCCTGTCAAACATTACAGAAAAAGGACAACCCCACCACCAGCACTACCAGTACCAATACCGGGGGATTTTAAATAGGGAGTATACCAGCCTGAACTTCCCTTGTTAAAGAAATAGCAAAGGTTGAGTGCGAAGGGCATCCACTCTTAAAAATTGAACCCAAAACCAAATGTCAGCCCAAAGCAATCACCCAGGTTAGGGCTGATTGAGAGGCTGACGGAAAACGTCGACCCCTTCTGTACACGGGAAAAGGCGAAGAAAAAGAAGATGATTAAAGTGGGTCAAAATAATCTCTATCCATTTCTTTCAGCTGAGAAAGCGTTCACCTCATTCGGAGAAATCCTCAAACAACGTCGTATGGAAGATGACTACGATATCTTCATATCTAGACTTGGCATCGAACAAGATCCAGCTGTGGAAGATGAAGAACTATCCAAGAAACTCGAGGAAAATAGGAAACATTGGAGCAAAATTGATGAGGTAAGAAAGAGCAAGTTCCGTGTCCTTATTGGAAATTTAGAAAATTTCGGAAAATGGCGCTTGTGGTATGACTGGGCAGAAAAAAAATGAAATATCTCAAAATTAACTTTTAGGTACTTTGAACTTTATTGATAATCATTGATCAATGATTGACAAGTCAAGTGACTGATATTCATATACAAAAAGCCCAATCTGAGGCTTAGGTGTAGGCGAAAACTGCCCTAAAGGATGGGTTAAGCTTCTACGAAGTGACTGATCTATGAAATATCTCAAAATTAACTTTTAGGTACTTTGAACTTTATTGATGATCATTGATCAATGATTGACAAGTCAAGTGACTGATTTTCATATACAAAAAGCCCAATCTGAGGCTTAGGTGTAGGCGAAAACTGCCCTAAAGGATG
Organism: Diaphorina citri; assembly: GCF_000475195.1. NCBI lineage: Eukaryota > Metazoa > Arthropoda > Insecta > Hemiptera > Psyllidae > Diaphorina > Diaphorina citri. The sequence continues at coordinate 173,990 of NW_007377714.1, forward strand.
GGTTAAGCTTCTACGAAGTGACTGATCTATTTTCGGCTGAACATTTCTGTCTTGCGTTTCCAGGTGATAAACAAGTACGTTGTGATTCAAGAAGAGAAGAAGAACAAAGGAGAGGAAGAGGCAGAAGAATCAACAGGCGGCGTTTCCAGGTGATAAACAAGTACGTTGTGATTCAAGAAGAGAAGAAGAACAAAGGAGAGGAAGAGGCAGAAGAATCAACAGGCGAGGGTGATGAGGACGAGGATGGTGAAGGAAATGATAACGAAGAGACTGATAAGGATAATGGTGATAACGATGAAAATGATGAAAGTGATAGTGAGAAAGAGAACGACGCCAGCGATAATGAAGACACCAATGATAGTCATAGCAACTCTGAATCTAAGAGGAGAAAAAAAGAAGACACGTCTAATCATCATGAGAATAGTTCGGGGAAATCTGTGTCCACTGCAAATGATATGGTGCCGTGTTATGTGGTGCTTGATGACTGCATTGAAGCCTTTCATAATAGTCCCGATAAGGAGACCTCCTTCTTCAAATATTTAAAACTGGAGAAGACAGTTTCTATTGATGAGGATGAGAATTCTAGTCAGGAGGAGGATAAAGTAGAGCACATGGAAGTAGAGAATGATCCAGCCGAGAGAAAGGAAAAAGTTGAACCGGGATCAGGTCTTGATAAACCTGATGATGTACCGGACCAAGACAAGGATAAAGCCAAACCCAAAGTAGGCAAGAAACTCGATATGTGTGAGATGGACAGCCCGTCTCAAGTGTCACAACCCATGGACGAAGATCAAAACAGTATTGTCACTTCTACTACAGATCCAGAGTACAGGCTGCCAAATGAAGAACATGCTTCTAAAGAGCTTAATGACACGGGAGATTCCATCACTTGCGTTACATCTTCTGTAGATATGAAACCAGAAACACCGAGTAATGAGAAAGATTCAATTGATGAGGAAAACAAAGCTAAACTAAATATCCAGGAAGACAAGACCATTCCTAGCACAAATGTTCCTATTGAACCTGGCACAGACAGTGACAAACCAAACAAACAATGTCCCCATGTTGCCAAGTTCATCGATAAGAATACGTTGAAACTACAATTGGACGATGAAGAAAACGTAGATGAAATTTTCGATAATCTGGAAAAGTGCCAAGTCGAATTGGAACAGACAGACGTGAGTAGCTATGTAGAAGAGGAAGTACAGGAACCCCGTGAAGTATCTGAGGATGACGCGAAGAGTAACCAAGAGGAATCTGACTTTGATGATGAAGAATGTGGAGTTCCGGTGAAAAAGAAGAAAGTGACAAATACGAAATCAACTAAAACGAAAAACCCTTGTGGAAACAAGAGGAAAAGGAAGGAGACGACCAGTGAAGAAGAAGAGGATGACGACGATGATGATGATGATGATGATGATGATGATGATGATGATGATGATGATGATGATGATGATGATGATGATGATGAAGCGGAAGTGAGCGGCAAAAGTGATGATTCTTCAGATGAAGATTTCAATCCATATGAAGAAGCCAGAGCTTTGAATAGTGGAAACAAGAGGAAAAGGAAGGAGACGACCAGTGAAGAAGAAGAGGATGATGATGATGAAGCGGAAGTGAGCGGCAAAAGTGATGATTCTTCAGATGAAGATTTCAATCCATATGAAGAAGCCAGAGCTTTGATTCGTCTATTTTCAAATCTTCTGGGTCCTCCATGTCCACATTTTCAATCAATGATTCATCATCCATAAAGCTTTCATCTTCTTCATCTCCTTCCCTTTCACCCTCATCTACCGATTTACTGTCATCTGAAAGACAAACAGAATTTTGTAAATTGAAACAGTAGCTAGGTGCTTGCATGCTATGCTGAAGATCCAAAGTTCAAAAGAAACGTTTGTAGGTTGGACCTCAGTTTCAAAAGCTGACGGGAGCTATTCGAGGCAAAACAAAATGAATATTCAGAGGGAAAGAGGGAAATATTTTGAGGGAAAAAACAATTTTTCATCTAAAAAAAGAAAAAAAACTACCCTGTTAATTTTCCTTCAAAATAAATAAATAATTTACATAACATACCTACTCCTATTCCCACACCTACTTACCCATAATTAGTAAGCATAAGGATGGGTTAAGCCAGCCTAGTTAGCTTGGTTGGTGGCGCGTCTGCCTTGTAAGCGCTAGGCCGCGGGTTCGATTCCGCCCGGGGCAAATTTTATCCTGATGGGATAATGTTTGTTCTCGGAACGGCTGGCTTTCCTCCTATCCTGTCTTCCTTCTCTTCGATTTCGGGACGATAAGACCCTAGCAGTTACAGTTCCCTCTATCAAACCTCTTCTTTACTATAAAGGATGGGTTAAGGTTCTACGAAGTATTACTTACCCATATCACTGAGTGTCTTGACTATAGAGTTGGTAATTATTGTTCGAATGTCATCAAATAACGTTTCTGAATACCAACCATGTTTCTCATGACATACATCACGTAACGGAGACGAGGCTAATAACTCCTTGACCGATGGCACGTCTACATCACACAACTGTAACATTAAAGAATAAAGTTATTGATTATTTATTAGTACTTATGTTTATTGCTCAAATAGACCTTAAAAGCCCCTTTCCCTTGAAATATTTGCTATCGAAAAACAAGTACAAATTTTTGTTAATGGTGGGGATCGAACCTGGAACATTCTACATGGCAACCAAGCGCGTTACCACTGGGCTAACGTTACTAGATTTCATATTTTACCTGATAATACATTTGTCTGAACGGTGGAATATAGCCAGCTCTATACATTCTGTTTTCTTGTCCAAGATCACCAAAAATGCGGTTCACCAAAGATTGTGTTTTTCCAGTGCTGTGCGACCTGTATTTCTTTCTTGTCTACGTATCAATCAGGTCCTCGTGTGTCCATGTGACACTCGCATTTGTCATCCTCCGATAAACCCCATTTGACCATATGTTGTGCACAGCAACCTTGTGAGTAATTGGTATCCGAAGGGATGATTATCTGGACAAATCGTATGCTACATATTTTGTGCTACATTTGTCTTCGTGAGGATTAAATTCTAGCTATCAAATTAAATTCCTTGGCACACAAGAATCTCAGAAGAAAAATACCATCAAGTGGTATGAGAAGGGATTTTTTGATATCCTAAAACTTTAGTTCTAAATAAATTAAATGAATTCTAGTTAAACCCCCATTTTTGTGAGTTGAAATAGACCGTGTTCATAGAAAATTAAATTTGTGTTCAACGTGGAACAGGATACTCGATCAAAAAAAAGCTTTTCATTCATAAAAATCCTCTACTTTCAGATGCCAAGTTCCACATCGCATGGTTACCGAGGTAATATAGGACCTGCCAGCTTTTCATTCATAAAAATCCTCTACTTTCAGATGCCAAGTTCCACATCGCATGGTTACCGAGGTAATATAGGACCTGCCAGTGCTAAATTTAGAACTCAACCAGGACCTGCTAGCAGACAAAGACCTATGGGACCCGCCAGTGCTACCATGAGACCAAATGTAGGACAAAGACCCATGGAACCTGCCAGTGCAACCATGAGATCAAATGTAGGACAAAGACCTCCAATGGGACCTGCCAGTGCAACCATGAGACCAAATGTAGGACAAACTGGTATGGGACCTGCTAGTTCCTAACTTAAGAGCAAAAAGACAGCAGAGAAAAAAAAATGAAAAAAGAGTTTAGCAAATAGACAGTTATAAACTCTACTGATTGGTTGAGTCTAACCCAGATAATCATTCACTAATAAGCATCCCTTTGTTGCTTCAGATCTACCACTGGGATGGGAAAAATCTGTCTCTGAGGATGGTAAGATAACATTCTACAACAAGGACTTAACTTAAGAGCAAAAAGACAGCAGAGGAAAAAAAAATTTGAAAAAAGAGTTTAGCAAATAGAAAGTTATAAACTCTACTGATTGGTTGAGTCTAACCCATATAATCATTCACTAAGCATCCCTTTGTTGCTTCAGATCTACCACTGGGATGGGAAAAATCTGTCTCTGAGGATGGTAAGATAACATTCTACAACAAGGACACCCATGTGAAGACATACACTGATCCTCGCATTGTGTTTGCTAAAGAAGAGAAAGAAAACCCTTTGGATATCAGACAGAAGTATGACCACTCTACCAAAGCACTGCAAATACTACATGGTAGAGATCTAAGCAACTATAATGCTATTGTAACAGGAGCTAATACAGGAATAGGTGAGTTAATTGTAGAATATTTTCTTTATACATATACGATAAGACAGTAGTGCCCTGGCCACACTTTGAGATTGAACCTAATCTAGTTGGATCAAGATTAACAATCAAATTGATAATTTATTATCATTCCTGTACATTAAGACAAAAATGTTAGTGAATTATGCCACACTGTAATCTATAAAACAAAACAAAAATCTCCCGAGTTTCAGTGATGATTATTCTATGCTCATGATTACAAAATATGTTCATTAGGTTTTGAAACAGCACGAAGTCTTGCCCTACATGGATGTCGCGTTATTCTTGCATCCACTCGTAGGAATATTCCTATGCACCTATAAATTGAAACCATAATCATTCACCTAAATAATAAACTTAAATAACGTGCAAAATCTAAATACAAAAGTTTTTCTCTACTGAAGTACCTTACTTATTTGATAAGATGATAAGTAATCCAAAGTTTAGACAAGTGCCTACTTTATAGATACTTTCTGTCATTAAATCTAATATAAATAAATAAATGCCGTTTATTTGTGTTATTGTATCACAACTTTGGTGCTCACTACAGTATTGTAGGATTTTCCAAATAACTCAATAATCCTAAGAACCAATGTTTACCTACCATGCTGACACCGGTCGCTATGCACATTTATATCAAATGGTACTCATTTTCCTCACGAGGCTGAGTGGGCCCCGCAACAGCCAGTCACGGAATCAATCATTTGCGGGATACAATTTTTTTTTATCCCGCCGGGAATCGAACCCAGGTCTCCCGCGAGCAAGGCAGTGACCACTACACCATGGGAGCTGATAAATCTAATATGTATGTAGTTGATTAAAATCATTACAATAAAATACCCTATTGCAGGTCTTCTTCGGCCAGAAGGGCACTTAAACCAGAGGCGGCATTTCTTCAATTTACATTAAATAATAACATATACGACTAAAATCCCCGTCAAACATTACAGACACACAAGCAAGACATTCATGCAACATATAACTTACATTGAGTACATTATGTCTTGTAACATGTATAACTGTACGTACAATACAGAATCTAGATGCTAGGTGGTATGAGTTGAAGGTCTTGCAGCACAAATTGTGGCTTTGTGAATTCTTCTTTTGTCTAGGACATGTTTCGATCTTTATGGAACTGGTGCGTTCAATGTTACGTCGCGTCGCAAAGTTACTGTAATCCAGGGGAACTGTCTAAAGTCTGTATTACTGCCTTGGGGAGTTTTGAGTGTCGTCTTGAAGGAATTTTCTTATACCTCCATCCAAATTAACCTCAAGGCTAAAACAACCAAACCCAAGTCTTTATAGATTTGTTTAAGCTCAACCTATCCTTTATGGCTGTTTACCCTCACACCTGAGCCTCAAGGTGGGCTTTTTGAGTATGAATGAACTTAAGTCTTACTTGACATAGTAGACACAACCATCAGCTGTCACTCTTTCTTCCCATCCAGGAGGTAATTCATCTTCACTGTCCGAGTCTGGTAGTGCAACATTGTTAGCTGACATTTTTTTCTCGACACTTGATATTGAGCACTCCCTTGAATTTAGCAGCTGAATACAAATAGAAAATAGTAGCTCAATATCTACTGCCTACAGTTCACTGTAGCACTGGTTTAACTTATCTTACATTGGAGCCGAGACTTGAGTAAGGAGTAGGAAGCACTGAAGCACACTGAAGAGAAGATTACTACAGAGGACTACACTAGCTGAAGTGAAGAGTTGATAGCACTCTGGCAGTTTGTAAGAAAGCTAGAATAGCTAGCACAGGACCAAAAAGTTCAACTTCAGAACAGTTCATTCCCATTAAAAATTTAAAACTTTTATCAGTTTTTTTTTTTTTTTACTTTTTTTTTAAATTTTGAAAATTGAAATTTGAATATTTTGAATTTTCCCTCGAAGGTTTACAGCGTTGACAGTTTAGTCAGTTCAGAAATACCGTACGCATTCGTACGGTTATTTTTTAAAACGTGCGGTAATATGGGTGCGGTACTTTTGTTGTGGCGATCTGGCAACGTTGATATCTGTGGCGCGAAAAACTTGAAATTTTCAAATTTAAATTCATTTATGGAGTATAAATTACACCAACATGAGAGAAGATCATTCATATTCAAGATATCAAGAATAAGATTGCTATATCAACTACTTTACTATACTCTGCTGTCTAGCAAAGATTACCAAGAAGAAGGGTGCCAATTGTGTCCTTGCTACGGGTTCAGGATTTCAGATAAACTAGTGATTCAATGACCTGGAAAATTCACTTACTCGGTAAAACGGCCTTTATCGGGTCTTCATGGGCCTGACAAGGTATTCCATATTGTTCCAGCATAATCATTATAACAGTTTGACCTCAGGAATGTAGCCAGGTTGATAATAGGATTTAATTCTTAAAGCACATAACGGAAAATAAGCTATGCTGAACCTTGGTAGTACAAACATCCCGTCATATGAGTTTCACAGGCTTTCGAGTATAGGAGCTAATGGTAACATATGTGGGCAGGAGTGCGGCTTTGGTTTGCTAATATTGTAAAGTAGAAATCAATACTGGTAATGCCACATCCACTCACTATCAGGTAGACCTGACAGGCCGACCTTTTCAGCCGTACCTGTCAGGTCTACCTGAAAGTTTGTGACTGGCCTAACTCTGGATATCCAAGAGAAAGTTCTCACTGGGGTACCTAAGCAAAATAAACCCTATTGAAAAATACAAGGAGCCACAACCGGTTAGGATAGATTTTTATTTATTATTATGTTAAGGCGGTCTCTTCTTGATCCCTTGTGTGCTGCGTCCATTTTTCTTTAGGACTCTTACACTGCCTTCATATAACAACATAAGCCACCTCTCTTGGATCTCAAACCAAACCGCCACCATTTTTTGCTGACCGTGATTTTCCAGCAGCAATGTCGCGATGATAAAGCGATTTTGTATTTATACCACAGAGTTGCCAACTTCTCACCAAATAGAACGTTGCATAGTTTGGTATCGTTGTACGCTGTCATGGCCCAGAAATCGGAATAGTTCTCTACTGACAGAACGGATTTGGAGATAGTGTCTTTAGTTATGTAGGAATACCTGTGTCAGATCGATTGATTTATCAGTTATTAAATATTATTATGGCCCAAACTAAAGGTGAAATAAAGGACTTTGTAAAGTCAAGCTTTCAATTAAAATTAAATCTAGGTATTTTCCTGGGAGGTAATTTTTCAACTCTCTCTTTCATTAAAATTCTGAAATAACATCAAGAATAAGACGTACGTAGATACCTACTTATGTGGGTAATGGCTATATTTGATGCGTGTAGCCACTGGCCAGGTACTAATGTACCATCTGGTTACTTACCTATGAGATTCGGACGAAACGACTACTACTCTGGCAAACAACTTGGCTCCCTTGATGAGAGCATTTTCCAGCTGAAGTGTTAGATAGAAGTGTGCCAAATGATTCACTTGAAATGTTGTCTCAAACCCGTCTTCAGTGTGGGAAAATCCTAGCCCAAACACACCCGCATTTAGAACTAAAATATTGAGTGAACGAAATTTCTTCTGGTATTCTTCAGCAAATTTCTTGACACTTTTCAATCGGCATAGATCTAGCTCCATGGCAATACATTGTGCTGATGGTTTCTCAGTGAGGATTTTACTGATGGCATCATTGGCTTTGTCTAGACTTCGGCATGCAAATAGAATAGAATAGAATAGAATATACCTTGTTTATCCTGCTCGAATGAGACTAAAAAGTCCCTTTACCCCAGCAGTTTTGATAAAATAATTTCGAGGACTGAACTAAATCGAAACATAAATTTCCATCTTTTTTTTTTAATCTGAACTTGTCATAACTTGTCTAATTACAAATGCGGCTGCACACTGGACGTTTCAAAAAAGGAAATTGCCGCGCCTCACCCTGTATATCGAGGATAAAATTCCATATCTCCAGTACATAAAATGGCCAAGCAACCATTGTAGGTTGACGCTGGGTGAAGCAGTTTATTTAATAAATGCTGTTTTAAGTATGTAGGTACAAGGTACATGTCTTACCTTTCCTAATGACTGAAAATTTGGGGTCCTTGGGGGGAAAACAATCCCCTTTTTGTTATACTTAATTGTGTGTAGATTGAATCGTTTGTATTTAACTAATGAGAATTCGAGGTAAATAAATATAACAAGTATTTATAGTTAATATTTCTATAATTCACTCCATTGTTTATTTCTCATCAATCAACTTTAAAGTTCAAAAAAGAGTTTTCATTTCTACATTTCTGGACTAACAATTCCATATTTTGATCAAATTCGAAATTCTACTTTTCCATTGGCTATGTCGACTTTAAAAATACTTTTCTATTCTTTGGTGTAATACAGGGCACAGATGTGAAACATATTTAGTGTTTACCTGGAAACGAAAGACTTGAAATCGATACCGGTCAAGGCATAGAATTTTGTCCAGCTGAATTTGCTTGAGAACTTAATGAAATGCTGTAAAGCCGTGATTATAAAGTAACAACAGAGGCAAAAAGTCTAGTCCTCATCAAAGTCGAAATCTAAATCCTCCTCCTCTTCGTCTATTTTCAAATCTTCTGGGTCCTCCATGTCCACATTTTCAATCAATGATTCATCATCCATGAAGCTTTCATCTTCTTCATCTCCTTCCCTTTCACCCTCATCTACCGATTTGCTGTCATCTGAAAGACAAACAGAATTTTGTAAATTGAAACAGTAGCTAGGTGCTTGCATGCTATGCTGAAGATCCAAAGTTCCAAAAGAACCGTTTGTAGGTTGGACCTCAGTTTCAAAAGCTGATGGGAGCTATTCGAGGCAAAACCATAAATGAATATTCAGAGGAAGAGAGGGAAATATTTTGAGGAAAAAAACATTTTTTCATCTAAAAAAGAAAAAAAAAACTACCCTGTTAATTTTCCTTCAAAATAAATAATTTACATAAGATACCTACTCCTATACTCACACCTACTTACCCATAATTAGTAAGCATAAAGGATGGGTTAAGCCAGCCTAGTTAACTTGGTTGGTGGCGCGTCTGCCTTGTAAGCGCTAGGCCGCGGGTTCGATTCCGCCCGGGGCAAATTTTATCCTGATGGGATAATGTTTGTTCTCGGAACGGCTGGCTTTCCTCCTATCCTGTCTTCCTTCTCTTCGATTTCGGGACGATAAGACCCTAGCAGTTACAGTTCCCTCTATCAAACCTCTTCTTTACTATAAAGGATGGGTTAAGGTTCTACGAAGTATTACTTACCCATATCACTGAGTGTCTTGACTATAGAGTTGGTAATTATTGTTCGAATGTCATCAAATAACGTTTCTGAATACCAACCATGTTTCTCATGACATACATCACGTAACGGAGACGAGGCTAATAACTCCTTGACCGATGGCACGTCTACATCACACAACTGTAACATTAAAGAATAAAGTTATTGATTATTTATTAGTACTTATGTTTATTGCTCAAATAGACCTTAAAAGCCCCTTTCCCTTGAAATATTTGCTATCGAAAAACAAGTACAAATTTTTGTTAATGGTGGGGATCGAACCTGGAACATTCTACATGGCAACCAAGCGCGTTACCACTGGGCTAACGTTACTAGATTTCATATTTTACCTGATAATACATTTGTCTGAACGGTGGAATATAGCCAGCTCTATACATGTAATACTTTTCAGGTGGCTTAGAATCTTTGGGTTCTTCGTTGGACTGACACTTTATTGCCATCCTAAGTAGAGTTGATCGACGCTTTGGCTCAATTTTGTAACCACTAAAACCTGCAGTGACAAAATAAATCAAATCCAATCTAGATAATTCCGCTTATTTATGTTGTCGAGTAGGTACGCGATCATCAAACGCGAATAGGTAAAAACAGTAGTACCAAATCAATTATTGTGAAATTGGAAACAAAAAATAATCATTGGAAGATTATATAGGTAATGCAAAGTCTTGATGGCCAATCAAGGAATTAAATAATAATGATAATAAAAATGCCAAAAATAATAATAATAGAAAAAAAAACTTACTAAGGACATTTCTCACTCTAAAGTTAAGAACCTGGTAGATGCCAGAGCTCTTATCTGTGCGAGGATCATATCCCATTTTAATCCACATAACACGGTATGGTCCTGTAGAGAAGTAATAGGCTATGAGAGGTAGAATAAGCCTGGTCTTCTTCACGGAAACATTGCTCATGGCACATAGCATCATTCGGGAAACTACTGGCCTTATCTCGAATGCCTGCAATTCAAAGAAGCAAATAATATCAAATACATTATGATCACTATATTGAATGCATTAGTGCTTACTGGACATGAGGTATATCAGGATATGAAGTACACAATAGGTCTGCCTAGAAGAGACTGACAAGATCAAGAAACGTCGACCCCATTTAAATAGAAAAAAGCTAGGGAGATGAAGAAGAAGAAGAATACTCAATGGGCCACTGAAGCAACATTATGTGTGGTTAGCTGGTTAGTATCTGTATGGTTGACCGTCTGGGACAATAACATGACACTGCTGCTGGGTATTTTGGGATGCACTCAGCCTAGTGAGAACAATGAAACTGAAGAGCTAGTTGAAATTCCAGCAAAAAAGCGAGGCATAAAAAACTGATATGACCCAAATCAAAATAGTAGTTGCAAGGCCACTATTAAAGGTGGGACCCTTTTTGGTATAAAGTCAGATGCACCTACCTTAACCAAAGCATCAACATCGGACTGTGTGATCAGTTTACTCTCAATATATTTGGCTATAGCAGCACTCTGATCAAATGGTTGAGGTACTCCTTCATGGGAAAAGGGAATTATGTTGATATGCTGCTCTCGGGATTTCCTTGTGAGACTAATGAGATGTTTGTTCTCTTCTGCCTCAGATGACTTCTCATTGTCATGAAACAATTTTAACTGGAATATGAACACAAATCGTAAGTGACGTTAAAACTTTGACTTAAAGGCCAATGAGATAAAAGGACGTTGTCATGAAACAATTTTAACTGGAATATGAACACAAATCGTAAGTGACGTTAAAACTTTGACTTAAAGGCCAATGAGATAAAAGGACATCTATGGCGCGACCAGGCAGCTAGGATCAGAATGCCACCTTTAAAATATCATTATAATTTTAAGAATGATAGAAAATCTGAAATAGGTTCAGACCTCACACCTGTTCGTTTCTTACCTGCATTTGAGGAGTTTCTATCTGGACGGTATGGACGATATGGACGGTATGGACGGACGATATGGACGGACGACAATAAGACAGTAGTGCCCTGGCCACACTTTGAGATTGAACCTAATCTAGTTAAATCAAGATTGACAAGATTAACAACATAATCATTCCTGTACATGAAGACAAAAATGCTAGTGAATTAATCTATAAAACAAAAAAAATCTTCCGAGTTTCAGTGATGATTTATTCTATGCTCATGATTACAAAATATGTTCATTAGGTTTTGAAACAGCACGAAGTCTTGCCCTACATGGATGTCGCGTTATTCTTGCATGCCGAAGTCTAGACAAAGCCAATGATGCCATCAGTAAAATCCTCACTGAGAAACCATCAGCACAATGTATTGCCATGGAGCTAAATCTATGCCGATTGAAAAGTGTCAAGAAATTCGCTGAAGAATACCAGAAGAAATTTCGCTCACTCAATATTCTAGTTCTAAATGCGGGCGTGTTTGGGCTAGGATTTTCCCACACTGAAGATGGGTTTGAGACAACATTCCAAGTGAATCATTTGGCACACTTCTATCTAACACTTCAGCTAGAAAATGCTCTCATCAAGGGAGCCAAGTTGTTTGCCAGAGTAGTAGTCGTTTCGTCCGAATCTCATAGGTAAGTAACCAGATGGTACATTAGTACCTGGATACGCGCACCAAAAATACCCACCTAAGTAACCCCCAACGTACCTCTTATTATTGATGTTATTTCAGAGTGATGTCGTAACTTTAATGGAGGAGAGAGTTAAAAAAAAAAAAAAAAAAACCCCCCGAAAAATAGGTTTAATTAATTCTCCCTTCCTCCTTATTCCTCTACCTCCTACCTCTTTACCGTTCTGTCAGACAAGAGTTCTAGAGCTCTCATATGTCAAACATGTTCCCTGGTCCTTACTCCTCTTCTTTTTCAATCATAATTTACATTAAGTACTTTTCTTTATTCTTTGGTTTCCTTCCCTTCCAATCCCTTGTTTTTCTCCTCTTTCGTCTTTTATATTCATAGTGTTTTGTGAAACGAACATCTAAAAGAACACCGAAGAGAGGGAAGACGGGAAAAGGGGGGAAAGTTAATACGTTTAAAATATTCTTGAAATTCTTGAGAGATTTTTTAATTTATTCCATTAATGAAATTTCGAGTAGAAAAATAAATAAAGAACATGAAAAAAGCTCTGTGTGAGCTTGGATGACGGCACCTGCCGTTTCACTGGAAATCCTGTACTCAGCTCAGACGTTCACATGTTGAGAAGAAACGCTTATTTAATGAGAGAACGGGACAGACAAATAGATTCTGATTGAAGATCATAATATATCGCCTCTTTGGCTGAATGGTTTGAACAACCCTAAGGTTTTGGATCTTGTCTGGTGCGGCGCCCAGTTAGTGTGGAAATTTCCAAACGGATTATTGCCTTTCCAGATTATCATGAACGTCTAATAAGAACGAACATGGACTTTGAACTAATCAGTATACTTTGAACCAAGGTACTTATCTATCTGCGATGAACCTCTAGGGTTCAAATCTGGTGATTTTTCCCGCGAAATCGTATTATCGCATTAAAGAACCCGGTTTGTTCCTTCAGATAAACACTCCTACTCTTGCCTTGGTTAGACTGAGGGGTTAAATGGGACTTTCCAGTCCTGTCCCTGCAGGATCAACAAGGTAAATTCTATTCTATTCTACTCCGTAAAGGGACTTTGTAGTCTCATTTGAGCAGGATAGACAAGGTATATTCTACTCTGATTTCAGCAACAAGGAGCTGCCACGAGCATCTACTGTGCTACTTCCCTCGACCTCTCCCTCCCAGTGAGCGGCTCTTACTTTAACAACTGCTGCCGATGTCCCCCCAGCAAGGCAGCACAGGACGAAGCCCTGGCCACTAAACTGTGGAAGTTGAGTGAGGAAATGATTCAGTCTGTCGTTAGCACTTGGCTTGAGGAGACAACAGAGCGAGGGGAGGTGGTGTTTTAAAACCAACTTGGTCTAACCCTCGGGTGCCCAACCTTTTCAGAGGAAGATCGACTTGAATTTTCAATACAGTCTTGCGATCGACTTACCTAATGAGAAACTTGCCTCTGAATTTGTTCCATAACTTTGGAGTAATCGGGTGTGTAAGATGATATTGCCAGGGTCAAATACTTCTGGGTGTGCTGGTCGCGGTCGACTTTAAATCAATCCGCGATCGACCGGTTGGACAGCCCTGATCTAACCCAAACAAGTCCTCTCGATGGTTAACTGCGGTTCAGGACGAGCCAAACACGGCTAGAGAACATCACTCCGGTGTATGGCTGATACAAAAAGATGTCTTTTCTTTATTCTGCCATCACCATTCGGCGAAAGCTAAAGCCACTAAAACAACCTCTGAATTTGTTCCATAACTTTGGAGTAATCGGGTGTGTAAGATGATATTGCCAGGGTCAAACACTTCTGGGTGTGCTGGTCGCGGTTGACTTTAAATCAATCCGCGATCGACCGGTTGGACAGCCCTGATCTAACCCAAACAAGTCCAGGACGAGCCAAACATGGCTAGAGACCATCACTCCGGTGTATGGCTGATACAAAAAGATGTCTTTTCTTTATTCTGCCATCACCATTCGGCGAAAGCTAAAGCCACTAAAACAACAACAACCAATCCCTTTAGAGACAGTCTTGAGCTTTAATCAAGTTATGGCGAGAGAAATTCAATGCATTTTGGCTGGTGCTACTGAGAATCGATTGACTTTGGGGCTGGTATCCCCCTACTTGTGTTTCTATCCTTGACTTTGGGACTTGTACCCATATACTTGTGTTCCTAATTATGGAGGTATAAGAAAATTCCTTCAAGACGACACTCAAAACTCCCCAAGGCAGTAATACAGACTTTAGACAGTTCCCCTGGATTACAGTAACTTTGGACAGTCTTGAGATTTAATCAAGTTATGGTGAGAGAAATTCAGTGCACTTTGGCTGGTGCTACTGAGAATCGTTTAAGGAATGCAATCCTTGACTTTGGGGCTTGTACCCCTATACTTGTGTTCCTAATTATGGAGATATAAGAAAATTCCTTCAAGACGACACTCAAAACTCCCCAAGGCAGTAATACAGACTTTAGACAGTTCCCCTGGATTACAGAACCTTTGCGACGCGACGTAACATTGAACGCACCAGTTCCATAAAGATCGAAACACGCCCTAGACAAAAGAAGAATTC
>NW_007377714.1:189110-250367 GCF_000475195.1 Diaphorina citri
CCTCTATATTTGACTGGATATTTTAGGTTATATCGTCGACAAAATATCGATATTTTTTTATATTTTTCTTGCAGCTTTTGTGTGTAGAATCTCATCCCCCACTCTCTACTCCTACAATACTTTTTCCTCGGGCTCCTCTCCCTTCCCCTCTCTTTTGAGTTGAAAGGTCTTTAATTAGAATAAGTTGGAATAGTATAGAACATTAGAGGACGGAAAGTTCAAATAAAGTTAATAACTTAATTCTGTTAGTGAGCATCCTTATAAGGATACTCGGATATTAACTTTGGTATTAGTAAGTGGATTTTATATTTGAGTAATTTATTGCACGTTTTAGATTTTATGTTTTCAAAAAGAGATGACTTCATGGAATGAATAAACTATTCTACTATTCCATTAGGTTTTCAAATCTGTTCACCGGATGAAATATCTATGAAAGACAGTAATTTAGATTATATTTATTTATTCTACGGCAAAATAAACACAATAACATAGTGTTGAAAACCACGAGATGATGTCATAACCATCCTAAAGGGTTTATCTGAGTTCATTAGATTCTTGGTTACAAATGCGTAGGCATGGAAACGACTGTGGCCAGCGCATCTACGCGCAAACAATATAATTACATGAGTATACAAGGAACGCTCCCCCAATGGCGTGCTTGTTCGGCACCAGGGTAGCAAAAGCAGCCTTTCAGGATATTTACAAAAAAATACCGGTTTTTTTTTTTTTTTTTTTACTCGTCTATGAGCACTAGTTGTTAATATTTTAGATATACAAGTACATAGCTATAAAACGTACTAAATACAAAATAATGAGGGGGCTCAGGAATACGGGGGCTCATGTAGTGAAAAGGCATTGACGATAAATATTACGTTTTTTCCTATCTCCCAGGTTCATTAATAACAGGGAAATCTTCTATAGTATATTAAGTTATGAAGATATTTGAGCAAGTCTTTGATGGATTTAAGTAGAGAATCGTTCACGCTAGATTTAGCATAATCCTTCATAAAGAAATTGATAGAGTACTCCTTTTGTATCCTATCTTTACTTCTTAATAGCTCTTTCTTGCTCCTTTCGAGTCTTCTGCCTACCTGTTATCCTTCTAGTATCCTTTTTACTTTCCTTATTTCTTCCGGTCGTATTTTCCTATCCCATCTCAGGCTAAATTTGAAAAACTCATTTTTTTAGAGAAAAAAATTGTTACCAATATACAGACTTGTATTATAATAAGAATAAGTATAATAAT
Source organism: Diaphorina citri (assembly GCF_000475195.1). NCBI lineage: Eukaryota > Metazoa > Arthropoda > Insecta > Hemiptera > Psyllidae > Diaphorina > Diaphorina citri. Next base: position 190,357 of record NW_007377714.1, read on the forward strand.
CGTACCTAAATTATATTATTTATTTATCTGGTGTAAAGTTTACAACTGGAGTGTAAGACATGGTTTAGTGATTTTACCTTCGATTAAGTTATATTCTCTTTCTTTTTCCTGTGTTGAACTTTTGACCTTTTAAGCACCTCTGAGGGTTGTAATTTTTTTATAGCTTGAAAATCCTGCATGCTGGTCTAGCCTGGTATATCTCAAGAGATTTTGGGTTTAAAAGGCAGCCAAATCCTGGAATTTTATCTTAGATAATTTAGGAATTTGACCACAATAATATAACAGTAGCTTTTTAACAAGGGTTTAATGTAATATTAGGAGCTTACTGCTGTGGTAAATAGCGTCTTTCGTCCTGGAATTTTACCTTCAATGATTTAGGAATTTGACTACCTAAAGTAATAGCAGTAGCTGTTTTAAGAAGGGTTCAATGTAATAGTATGAGTTTATTGCTGTGATAAAAAGCATATTTCGTCTCATTTGAGCCCTTCAAAGAATCACCGAAGCATTTTTTACTAAGAATTATGATATCAGGTGTTCGTGTCCATATTGTGTGATTGGTATATACATGTGGTGTGAGTTGTGACTGAAACATTCAACATTGTGATATCACCACACAACCACTGTGTGAATTATTATCTAATACCCACACCTCCATGTTCTACGCCTACTGTCTACTGTGACTTTGTGGCAACTATCTAAGTCTAATGTAACTAAGGAGAGCCCAAGTTAGTTTAGTTGGCTCGGGCCAGGGGCCAGTTTAAACCCCGTTTAAGTTTTAAACTCGGTTTAAGCAATCTGATAGGTTGAATTTTTTAGATTTTTTTTTTAAAATCAACCAGTCAGATCGACCATAAGTCATTCTATTGTTACTCGTAAATAATCAAACTTACTTTAAGTTTCTGAAGCAAACTAGGAATTCAACGAGCTCCAAGGTTTTACCCTCTGTAGAAAGGAGCATTGTTACCTTACATGTGTACTATGATCTCAGAGGGCTTTCTGAGAACAGAGCCATTGTCTGTGTATGAAATGTACTTATACAGACATGGCGTTTCGCAGGGAGGGACTGTTTTCGCTGAGTCGACAATTTTGATGGGTCGATGTTTTATACATATCATAGGAATATAGGATGGAAGCGAACGAGAGAAAATTAATAAAAAGTCGGCTAGTCGTATTTTGTGACCTGTGACTGAGAGGCAGTGGAAATTCGTCGTAGGATTCAAACTTAAGACGAGAGAAAATTAATAAAAAGTCGGCTAGTCGTATTTTGTGACCTGTGACTGAGAGGCAGTGGAAATTCGTCGTAGGATTCAAACTTTGGCTCGTGACTTTGATATTATTTTGTCAAAAGGAAGCTACCTCCGTTGAAAAGTGAGGTAACATTGAGAAGTTGACCAAAAAAGAAGAGATGATAGAATTCTTTTAACCTCTATTTGCAATAGTAATCGAAGGCCAGCCTCTCGCGTTCAGGCCATCTGACAGACCTAGAGCTCGCATCAATTTCCTAAAGAGGTCTGTCAGACGGTTTTTGAGCGCGAGTGGCAAGACCTAAGCAGAAGAAAACCTTCTCGCTGATAAATTTTCGATTAATGTTCGTCAATGAAAGAACACCTATGAGTTCTTCTCCCTTCCTCCTTATTCCTCTACCTCCTACCTCTTTACCGTTCTGTCAGACAAGAGTTCTAGAGCTCTCATATGTCAAACATGTTCCCTGGTCCTTACTCCTCTTCTTTTTCAATCATAATTTACATTAAGTACTTTTCTTTATTCTTTGGTTTCCTTCCCTTCCAATCCCTTGTTTTTCTCCTCTTTCGTCTTTTATATTCATAGTGTTTTGTGAAACGAACATCTAAAAGAACACCGAAGAGAGGGAAGACGGGAAAAGGGGGGAAAGTTAATACGTTTAAAATATTCTTGAAATTCTTGAGAGATTTTTTAATTTATTCCATTAATGAAATTTCGAGTAGAAAAATAAATAAAGAACATGAAAAAAGCTCTGTGTGAGCTTGGATGACGGCACCTGCCGTTTCACTGGAAATCCTGTACTCAGCTCAGACGTTCACATGTTGAGAAGAAACGCTTATTTAATGAGAGAACGGGACAGACAAATAGATTCTGATTGAAGATCATAATATATCGCCTCTTTGGCTGAATGGTTTGAACAACCCTAAGGTTTTGGATCTTGTCTGGTGCGGCGCCCAGTTAGTGTGGAAATTTCCAAACGGATTATTGCCTTTTCCAGATTATCATGAACGTCTAATAAGAATGAACATGGACTTTGAACTAATCAGTATACTTTGAACCAAGGTACTTATCTATCTGCGATGAACCTCTAGGGTTCAAATCTGGTGATTTCGGACCTTTTCGGTAAATTTTCCTTTTATCTCGTTCCTCTCCTTCTGACGTTACTATGGCTCCGATTGACGTGAACAATTTTGGTCGGGTGACCTATGCGTGATGATAACCAAGAAACCCGGAGCGGAGGTCAGAGTGTGCCTCGTGGAAAATTTAATTATCATAGCCAAATTGATACAAGTTGATGCTATAGGAAATCATGTAGTAACACATTGTATGTTCAGGTCCGTAGCAAGTAGTAGGCCCAGAAAAGGGATTATGCTTGGAAAATGAAGAGTATAAGGCGGCCTAAACAATTGAACCCTCACAGGAGTGTGAGATTTTCAGTCACGGAGTACCGTTACGTATCATCTCTTGATATAATTGATTTGGAGGTTGGACGAGTTATTCTAATGCACGTGAATGAGTTTTCGTGGTGTCGACTATGTGTGACCACAGATTTAGAGCTTTTTATTATGAGGTCAAAATTTCAATTCAAAAAGAAACTCGAATCCCGTACATGGAATTAAACCCGTTAATCGTGATTTTTCATCCTAAGAGAACTACGAAGGAGCTGGGGAGTGTTGTTATCCAGTTTCTTTAGAGCTTTTTATTATGAGGTCAAAATTTCAATTCAAAAAGAAACTCTAATCCCGTACATGGAATTAAACCCGTTAATCGTGATTTTTCATCCTAAGAGAACTACGAAGGAGCTGGGGAGTGTTGTTATCCAGTTTCAAGCTTTATTCTCAGCAACAAATGCAAGGTACGTTCCCATCATCAACCCTACACACATTTTCTGTTCCCTACACTCATTCCCTTACTTAGTATGCACCTGGAATTTTCACGACCTGGACTTCCTAACCTAATGGGTTCCTAATAATCTAAAATTATTTTCCAATACATTGTAGAGTGTTTCTCTTATCTTAGTCAAATGCATTTATCAGGTGCGTTCACCAGTAAAAAAATACATAATTGCCGTTTTCTCAGGAATTTGCTCGCTTGTGCTGAGTTCACATTAGAAGATTATTGAACCTCATTTGCTTATGTGTAATGGAAATACATATTTACATAGGTCTTCTTTTTCTTCGCCTTTTCCTGTGTACAGACGGGGTCGGCGTTTTCGTCAGCCTCTCAATCAGCCCTAACTAGGGTGATTGCTTTGGGCTGACATTTGGTTTTGGCTACAATTTTTACGAGTAGATGCCCTTCGCACTCAGCCTTTGCTATTTCTTAGGAAGGGAAATGCAGGCTGGTATTACTCCCTGTTAACGTCCCCCAGCCAGACATATTACATATTTACATAAGTATGCAATAAATATAGGTACACGCAAATGATGTTTTCTATCATGTATTGATCTCTATTTTGTGTCACAAACTCATTTCAATTTTATAATATTACTCGTGGAAAACCTGATGAATCCTCATCTTTCTCTTCTTTCTTGTCGATCTCTTTTTCTCCCCCTTCTGTACCCAACTCCTTATTTACCTTTTTCTCTCATAATTTTTTCCAGACCTTCTTTCTTGTCGATCTCTTTTTCTCCCCCTTCTGTACCCAACTCCTTATTTACCTTTTTCTCTCATAATTTTTTCCAGACCAAGGAGGTATAGAGAAAAGAAAGCTTTTGGATAAATAGATTTCTCGTATGTACATCTTTTTAATTAATATACATATGGAACGATTTTCGTATTCTTTTTCTCACTTAAGGCAAAATGAGAATTTTTTTACCCAAAAAATGCTGTAGTAATTTTATTAATGTATTGGCAATTAGTAAAATATTGTGATCTCATTGGTTTTTTTTTTTTTTTTTTTTTTTTTTTTTTTTTTTCTCTCTTTCAGTTTGCTGTCTAGAATCTTCGGGAGGGAGGTAACGAATTCACTACCGTCGACCTTTTTATACCCGAGATCACTCCTGCTCATGGTAGACTGCCAGATTAAAAGTTGGACCAGGAGTGAACTTGGTGACGTCCTCTTCGGATGTATCAATTTCAACCATCACATGGGACTGTCATCCCGGCCAGAATTTCCACATTCGTCACTGGAAAACAAAAGGTAAATGAAAACTTTAGCAATGGAGTGGGAAGAGCGTATTGTTTTAACATCGGGAAAAAATTCCCAGGGTACATGTGTACTATGATCTCAGAGGGCTTTCTGAGAACAGAGCCATTGTCTGTGTATGAAATGTACTTATACAGACATGGCGTTTCGGTCGTGACATTCAGGTTTCCCTCGCTATCGCTAGTCGGACTAGCCGGTAGTCTGTGAGGTAGACAGCTATGGCGTCACCTCAGCAATTTATCATCGCGACATTGCTGCTGGAAAATCACGGTCAGCAAAAAATGGTGGCGGTTTGGTTTGAGATCCAAGAGAGGTGGCTTATGTGAATATATGATCGATACCATACAGTAGGGACGGAAATAGATAGCGCAAAATGGTTGAAAATAACCCCCTGCTCTCTTGGTCTTCCTCCAAAAAATACATATTTATGTATAAAGTGGTTATTGGTACATTCTGGTAAGACGTGGGATTTCGTTAACCGCGATTCGAAATGCTTTCCATTATAAGGTGTGTAGACTGTAGAACATCTGCCTTGTAAGCGCTAGTTCGATTCCCGCCTGGCAAGCACAATACAAACGCATGAAAAGCGAAAGCTGGAGATATTGACTAAATCCCAACTTGACCCTGGTCAATAAATTGTGCTGACAGAATATATGAAGGCAGTGCAATAGTGCTAAAGAAAAATGGACCTAGAAGGGATCGAGAAGAGACCGCCTTAACATAATAATAAATAAAAATCCATCCTAGCCCCTTGTATTTTTTAATATGCTTTATTTTGCTTATTAGGTACCCCAGAACCCCAATGAGAACTTTTTAAGCTGTGTCCACATATAGTCGACGGCCGGTCGATTATGTTTGAACACACCTTTTGATATGAAGTATAATGAAGATTATCAAGACCAGCAGTATTGATTTTTATTTGCAAACCAAAGCCGCACTCCTGCCCACATATGTTACCAGTAGCTCTTAAAGCCTGTGAAACTCATATGACAGGATGTTTGTACTACCAAGGTTCAGCATAGCTTATTTTTCCTTCTATTGTAAAGCGATCTGCAATAAATATAGGTATTCTACATATTTTATAAACGGACAAATATGAAGTATACTCGATACCATACAGTAAGACTTTTCTTTCATCCATTCGATGCATAGGACTTGGTACTTGATCCACGCGTTTCACTTCTGAGCATCACTCAGGTTTTCTTCTTGAGTATTGAATCCCATCCCATCTGGAGTTAACTCTGGAGGCCCTTGAGCTTTAGGAGAAATATGTAGTTATATGTACCTACCTTCTTTTCACCCTACTTTTTATTTCCTCTCACTTTTTATCCATAATTAAATTACCTAGTTATGTGATAAGTTGATAGATTCAGTGAGTACCCTGTGGGTATCTGGGTACTACCCACGTTTTGGTAAAAGTTTCGAAATTTTAGGTAGGTAAAATTTAAATTGTTGTAGGACCCACATTGTTTTATTTGGTGGAAGCCTTTTTCCTGTAGAGAAGTCAGTTGGATAACAGCTAAAAATAAAAATTACAAAAAAAAAAAAATGCTACCCACGTTTTGGTAAAAGTTTCGAAATTTTAGGTAGGTAAAATTTAAATTGTTGTAGGACCAACATTGTTTTATTTGGTGGAAGCCTTTTTCCTGTAGAGAAGTCAGTTGGATAACAGCTAAAAATAAAAATTACAAAAAAAAAAAAATGCTGATCTTTAGCAAGTTTCAGTTTCTGAAAATCAACAAGGAGCTTAATCAAACAGAACTGATGCTCTACTGTTTAAATTGGTAGAAGGTAAATGAAAATTTTAATAAAGAGGTTAACACCAGAGGCGTAGGCCATGAAAACATGTAGGTATGTACATCGAATGATGTGTTGGTAGTTGGTATAATTGAGGTTATTTTATTAAAAAAATATAAAAATATTGAAAAAGTACATAACATAAACATAAACACACAAATCAAGATACCTAAATAGAGATAAAACGGTACCTATAGGATTGGTATGATTGTTCGTATCAATCTGTAGATATAGGTTATTTTATTGAAAAAAAAATATAAAAATATTGAAAAAGTACATAACATAAACACACAAATCAAGATACCTAAATAGAGATAAAACGGTACCTATAGGATTGGTATGATTGTTCGTATCAATCTGTAGATATGATGAGTTCATGATATGAACAACCGTCCAAGAATAGGTACATAAGTGAACATAACCATTTCAAAAATCCCTCATATTGAGAGTCAGAGAGTCTAACAAAATTTACTATGAAATGAGCATGAAAAAAAGAAAGTCTTTCTAATTCCAGGGTTCAAAGCCACTTTATTAAGTGATATTTCATATTTTATCATGAGGAAGTTGGCATTTACAGCTACTTAAATACATTCAAGCGACCAATATACTTCAAAAACCTTTGGCCAGCCTAGTTAGCTTAGTTGGTAGCGCGTCTACCTTGTAAGCGCTAGGCCGCGGGTTCCATTCTCGCCCGGGGCGGATTATATCCTGATGGGATAATGTTCGTTCTCGGAACGGCTGGCTTTCTCCTATCCTGTCTTCCTTCTCTCTGCCGGGAGTGAACTCGGTGACGTCCTCTTCGGATGTATCAATTTCAACCATCACATGGGACTGTCATCCCGGCCATAATTTCCACATCCGTCACTGGAAAACAAAAGGTAAATGAAAACTTTAGCAATGGAGTGGGAAGAGCGTATTGTTTTAACATCGGGAAAAAATTCCCAGGGGGTGCGGAAGGGTTGTGCAAACAGCAGCGGAAGAGTTAAAGATAACGTGGTACCTGTATCTGCGGTGTAGTATTTACTTTTCATCTTCACCACACCGAATACCACTGTTTACTCATAATTAGGACGGAAAAAATTGCACTACCCAGGTATAGGTAACCCGCTTTAATTTTAGCTGATGAGAGATTTTCATTTTGGATATCAATTAATGTTTAACTTAATGATTTCAAATTAAATAATTACCTGCAAACACCAAGAGGTTTTCGCAACAGGTGGTGAACCCTCAGGTCCTGAAATTTTCTGATATAAAGTCATTCAAATGGACCCTAGATATCACTACATATGTAGATACTCTCACCACACCGAATACCACTGTTTACTCATAATTAGGACGGAAAAAAATGCACTACCCAGGTATAGGTAACTCGCTTTAATTTTAGCTGATGAGAGATTTTCATTTTGGATATCAATTAATGTTTAACCTAATGATTTGAAATTAAATAATTGCCTGCAAACACCAAGAGATTTTTGCAACAGGTGGTGAACCCTCAGGTCCTGAAATTTTCTGATATAAAGTCATTCAAATGGACCCTAGATATCACTACATATGTAGATACTTCTCGCTATCTCGCTAAGCATTAGTTATTATCAGCCGTGTGGTGATCAATTCTGTTATTGTCCCTTAATTAGGTAATATTGTTATTGTTATTTTACAAGATTGCTACAAAGAGCTCCATTGTGAAATTTGGATGTACCTATTTACTGATATTATGTTCTTTTCTTTTTCCAGGGAAATGGAACTTTCATTGCACCCACTCCGATGGTACCCCAAAGCCCGTTAGTTCATATTTCATAACTCACTATAACTCATCAAGATCCGATATCGGGTTAAAAAATGATCTAGACTCGAAGGTCAAGTAGGTAAGTTATAATTACCTACCGTCACATAAAGATTAATACAAAGAGTTTGAAAGTATTGTTTCATTACAAATTTTCATCAGTAAATGGTTTCTTCAAATTAAATTGATCCAAAGTACAAGGAAAACAGAGACCCTTGACAAATGGAGTGTGCCTGAAGGCATGTGATGTGTTCCAATCCACTCGACAAATTAAGGCCATATTTCACCATTATTTCTGGTAAGTACTAGTATATAGTATAACTAGGAGCTCGGCATGGCGGACTCGAAGGTCAAGTAAGTTATAATTACCTACCGCCACATAAAGATTAATACAAAGAGCTTGAAAGTATTGTTGCATTACAAATTTTCATCAGTAAATGGTTTCTTCAAATTAAATTGATCCCAAGTACAAGGAAAACAGAGACCCTTGACAAATGGAGTGTGCCTGAAGGCATGCGGTGTGTTCCAATCTTCCAATCCACTCGACAAATTAAGGCCATATTTCACCATTATTTCTGGTAAGTACTAGTATATAGTATAACTAGGAGCTCGGCATGGCACAGAGGCAGGCGGTCATTCGTCACACACACCGTTGCTTAACCACAGTGATCTGGGAACTCAACGTGCTATAAGCTATAACCGCCCGCTCGCCAGCTTGCCCGTACCCTGTCACTGTACGTATAGTCATGAAATAAATATGAATCTGGTAAAACACAATAAGCTTCTGAGGATGATTTTGTCATAGCGGATATCCAAAAGTCATAAATTAGCTTTTGAACTTTGTTATATGAATCTGGTAAAACACAATAAGCTTCTGAGGATGATTTTGTCATAGCGGATATCCAAAAGTCATAAATTAGCTTTTGAACTTTGAACTCTGGGGGATGGGGGAACGGAAATATTCGTAGGAGTCAAAGTGAAAAAGAACGGACGAGAAAGGGCGGGCGATCTCTTTTCTTATTTCTGAAACTTGTGTCACTTTTATTTATCACTTTTTTATACTTCATATTGAATTAGATAACTTGTGATTTTTTTACAAGAACATTACCTATGGAATTATGGATAAGTTATTTATCAATACATAGGTACTTGTTTTGGGTAGAATTGCACCTGTCATATAGAAAAGATGGATAGCTAGTATGATAGACGATGTCAAATTCCATATTTACCGAAATTATCGTTGATAGAATGATATACATGGGTAAAGAAAGTGAGGTCACTTCGAATAGCTATGAAACAGGGATTAGTAGGCAGAAGGCACTAGAATCTCGGGTAGGTACTTGCTCTTGTTAATAATTAATTATTATCCTACTAGGACATGATTGAGTCCCTAAATAACTCCTATTGTATAGGTGCCCCGTAACCCATACAGTATAAGTGTTCCCCCTATAGTGTACTAGCTCTTGAGTAGCAAGTAGCTCTCCTTACCCTATCCTACGTCCTGAACCCCCCTGCCCTCTCCTCACACCTCGCAATGTTGTGTTTACCTTCTGTCAAACTCACAAAACAAGGCGTGTAATTCCTCTCAACCAATGAAAACGCTTGGTGACGCCTTTTCTTTTTTCTCTGCGTTTCAGGAGTCAGGGAAAACTTTTGTCAGAATTTACATTCGTGAGCTCAGTTTATTGTTTTGCTTGGACAGCATCGTATGTCCCGTGTGTAACGTGTATCTTATAGTGATTTGTAGTTACGTGTTTCAAAGTAATGTGATCACGCTATTAAAATGAGAGTGCGCGCCCCAAATACCATTGCCATGGTGGATTCTGAAGACCCACAACTAGCGGACGAGTATGTGCAAGAATTTGTACTTGACCATTTTGAAGACGTGAATGTGAAACGAGAAATTATTAACAACAATGAGCAGGATGCTACCAACCACAACATATCCAATCATCAGAGGTTACCCTCCATCCAGTCGATACCAGTACCGAATGGAGGTTCAGTACATATCCAGAGCCCTCCACATCACTTGCTGACACCCCCAGGGAGTAGCATACATCCTCAAGACTATCAGAATAGTATGCTACATGGGGGGGTACTCATGTATCCTGGAACCCCAGGTACACCGCCAGACACACCTCCAGGTAGTAACTCCCCTCCACATCAACATTACCACCACATGGATCATCCATCACATCCACACATCCAACAATTACCACCCAGAGCTCAGACCTATCATGATATGTTTATGCCTCCTCATCCTAATCCATTCCGTCAGGAAGAGGTTCCTCTAGACATGAGACGTCACTGTGCAGCAGATTGGAGTCTTGTAGATGAACATGGAGGAAAATACCTACACGATGAACCGAGTAGACCTATGAGTGTGTCAAGTAGTTCTGTGATGTCTCCTAGTAGTAGAACAACAACCTGTCCTTATTCCGAGTCAGATCTTATCTCAGACGATCTGCTCATGTGTCTATCTGTGCGAGAACTAAACAAAAAGTTACACGGATATCCAAGAGATCAAATAGCCAAACTAAAAGCCAAACGGAGGACATTGAAAAATAGAGGATACGCACAAAACTGTCGAAGTAAACGACTCCATCAGAGACAAGAATTAGAAGTCACCAACAAGCATTTGCAACAGCAATTACAGAAAATGAAATCTGAGATCAAGCAGATAGTAGAGGAACGAAACCATTACAAGAAGCAATATGAAATTGTGATGAGGAATAAAGATAGAAGTGAGGCTGAACATCTTTATCTGTGACATAGAAGATCGGCCTGGAACTAAGCAAAGGCCATGCTATACGACTTGTGTACAATATTACTATCACCACCGGATATTTTATACTTGAGTGTAAATATTGTGTGTTCCGTAAATCTATCTATTTCTTTCTGGGTGTATGAAAATCTAACTTGTTATACCGATTTATATTTTCGCAGTGTTTTCTATCATGTATTGATCTCTATTTTGTGTCACAAACTCATTTTAATTTTATAATATTACTCGTGGAAAACCTGATGAATCCTCCTCAAGACATAGCAAAGGTTGAGTGCGAAGGACATCCACTCGTAAAATTTGTAGCCAAAACCAAATGTCAGCCCAAAGCAATCACCCTAGTTAGGGCCGATGGAGAGGCTGACGAAAAATGCCGACCCCGTATGTACACGGGAAGGGCGAAGAAAAGGAAGAAGACTTTTTAGTAGTCTCGTGTTTACATTGTGTCTGAACTCTGAACCAATGTGCGGTCTGCCTATGAGTGAGCTCACTGGAACGCGTGTTATCACACCTCTTATCACTGACACGCTGTTATCAATTCCAATGTGCGGTCTGCCTATGAGTGAGCTCACTGGAACGCGTGTTATCACACCTCTTATCACTGACACGCTGTTATCAATTCTCTAGGTGATGAACTTCTTGTTAAGACATTATCTCTGATCACGTTATCAGCTTGACAAATCTTTCACAAAAACCCACAGTAGTAATGATGCTCAAGTGGCTATTGTCATCGTAATTGTCTCTTCATGAGAGGAAAAAAAAAACAATTAAAATTTCCCATCAATTCGGCAAATTTAATCATATCATAGAGCCAGCCTAGTTAGTAGCCCGTCTGCCTTGTAAGCGCTAGGCCGAGGGTTCGATTCCCGCCCGGGCTAGATTTTATCCTGAAGGGGTAATGTTCGTTCTTGGAACGGCTGGCTTTCTCCTATCCTGTCTTCCTTCTCTCTTAGATTTCGGGACGACAAGACCTTAGCAGTAACAGTTCCCTCTGTCAAACCTCTTCAAAAAAAGGGGGAAGTGGTAAGTAGGTATTTCTTATTTAAAAAGAAGAAGAAAAAAAGCAGACAGACAGAAGTGGCAGGAACTTTTTCGGCCATTGAATCTCTTCCACGCGTTTCCCGTATTCCTCCCGTTGTTTTCCCATTTTATTCTTCTTTTCTGTGAGAAGTTATAGCTCGCGCACTACTCACCCTACAATAACACGATTCTATTAGATAACAAAGTATAAAAACTGTAAAATAGAGAAACACTCGTCCCAGAGATGGCTATCAGTGAATGTTTACAAGTCAATTTTAACAGAGGAGAGAAGGGGGTGAAGGCATTCCAGATATAGTCAAAAGTGAGACGGGAATGTGGCGGAAAATCATAGGAAACTATACAGGGTGTTGTAGTTGTCCTGTCATAAATTGCTCATAAGTTAAAGGTACCTTTGATGGAGAAGAAGACTCCCTAAAGGTTCCCTGTTATAAAATTACCTATAGGTTTCATAATGTAGGTAGGTACCTATGGTTGAAGACAAGTTCACATTGGCGCAACAATTTTGGCACCTCGGTGAGGTCTGACCTTGGCTCTTATACCATAGCCCTTATTATCCATTGACTTATTTGAGACTTAATTTTGGTCACCTGTATTTAACAAACACGGGTTTTACAAGGCTTCGACGAAAAGTCAATAAATCGTCCTCTCATGGCCGGGACCACAATGTGAGTTCAATCTCAGAAGTAAGCTGATTGCTAATTGGATAATTTTTTATTCAAAGTTTAAATCAACCAATCAGATTGCACAATCCAATCAGGTAAAACCCCAGTTTGATCTCAAATTGTGTTTCCGATGCACGAAAAGTCAATAAATCGTCCTCTCATGGCCGGGACCACAATGTGAGTTCAATCTCAGAAGTAAACTGATTGCTAATTGGATATTTTTTTATTCAAAGTTTAAATCAACCAATCAGATTGCACAATCCAATCAGGTAAAACCCCAGTTTGATCTCAAATTGTGTTTCCGATGATGGATGGTGTGAAATTTGAATCTGAAAGCCCACTCTAAATACATCCTCTTTAGGAAGGCCGTAAAAGCCCAAATTAGCACACGAAGCCTTGTAAAACCCGTGTTTGTTAAATACAGGTGACCAAAATTAAGTCTCAAATAAGTCAATGGATAATAAGGGCTATGGTATAACAGCCAAGGTCAGACCTCACCGAGGTGCCAAAATTGTTGCACCAATGTGAACTTGTCTTCAACCATAGGTACCTACCTACATTATGATACCTATGGGTAATTTTATAACAGGGAACCTTTAGGGAGTCTTGTTCTCCATCAAAGGTACCTTTAACCTATGAACAATTTTATGACAGGACAACTACAACACACTGTATAGTTTCCTATGATTTTCCGCCATATTCCCGTCTCACTTTTGACTATATCTGGAATGCCTTCACTCCCTTCTCTCCTCTGTTAAAATTGACTTGTAAACATTCACTGATAGCCATCTCTGGGACGAGTGTTTCTCTATTTTACAGTTTTTATAATTAATATACATATTTGTAGCCCTATTGCTGCTATCCTGCTACACGTTACGCCATATAAATATCATCCCCTTTCCCACCTTGTACTTCCGAGATTGAAATAACAAGCGGAACAGTTAATTAACAAATGAGTGCTGAATCACGTGACACGGAGTAGGGTATTATGTTGGAGAGGGGGTTATGTTCTAACCCTCATTATCATACCGCAAAATTTAACCCTGTCTGCGTTAAAGCTCTTCAGCGAGGATGGTAAGGACGGTAAAGGTGTGCCCACACATAGTCGACCGGTCATTGATCGATGTTGACTGAACCGTCCAAACTGCCTCCACAACATAGATTCACCTCGTCGATCATGTTTGGAGTGTTGTCTAAACACTTTAAGAGTTTTATTGGTACAAACTTTTCACATATGCGGTAACCTTTGAGGGTGATTTGTTATACTCTTACCTATTGTGGTCAAACCAATAAATAATTATTGAGAATGAAATTCTATGGCTTGGCTGGGATTGGAACCACGATCTCCTGGTTACCAGGCTAGGGTTTGACTACTACGCTCCCAAGACCCAAGGCTGGTCATACCCATCTACAAACATACTTCCTAAGTAAAAGACCCATCTATACCTATGCTCACAGTTTTGTAAGTACCTACAGAGTACAGATACATACAATATGAAACCAAGTGATAGTAGTATAGTGTGTTTCCGCCTTTAGATTTGAAGTAAAGAGTTTTTATCCGTGTTTTGAAAAGGTTAAAACATTTACCATCATGTTTTTGGGGAGGGAAATATGAAGCAGAAAGTTACTTAAAAGTCCTCATTCCTCTCTTTCTCTACACCTTTTCTGTACCTACCTACCTACCCATAGGACTTACAGTCTCCTCCTTTATACCCATTCATTGGTATTTGAGTAAGGAATCGATTTCATTCATTCATCATTGGACCGAATATTCAATTTCATTGAGTAGGAGGCGTTCAAATTCATGAATGAGATAAGAATGTTATCAGTTGTAATTACGATAATATCAGAATCCACATGTCCCATATGAATTGTAACTCAACCCTACTTTATTAGGTATTTGTAATATGACTGATGCGATTGAGTTCTCCCGTATGAATGAGGTCCAGATTGAATTTGATCCTAGATGCCGAATCGGCATTGGCGATACATAGGTACCTATACCTAGGTATTAGACTCCTAGTACCAAGTCATCTAGATTAGCTTGATTCTCGATTTATCTCGATCGCCATTTGGCAATCATTAACCTTATTACTTCCATTTAAACTGTTGTTCAAAATCATGGAAATCTCCTATAACAAGGTGGGCCCATCCCTTCGGGAATTTTTTAGCCCGTAGTTTATTCGATCGTGGTTAAAGACGCGAATCCGCGAACAAAATCGCCAAATCCGCGACCATAATCGCCAAATCCGCGAACATAATCGCGAAATCCGCGAACATAATCGCGAAATGCATCACTGACAATGTCTTTGACACCCTAGACTCAAGCCACCTTTGTCTGCGTGGCCAAAAAAAAAGATAAGCTTATAATGTCAACGCTAAATACTAAACACCGTTTAATGAACCTGCGAGAAAGTTTTAAACCTTCAATTTTCATTTAAAAAAAAAAAATAAAAATAAAAAAAAAGCCATGCCTTTTTTTATAGTCCCTTCTTCTTCTTTAATATTGACATTTTTTCATGTAATTAAGTATACGGGGTTACTTATTTTCACAAAATATAGTCAAGTGAAGCAGGTACTCTATTTGAAAAACTTCTTTTCTGTATTGATTCATGACATTGTTGGACAACTTTGCGTACATATGGGTACCTACATTACCTCCTCCTCCTCCTCCTCCTCCTCATATTCCATTATCTTTCATGCCTTAGTTAGCACTTGTAAGCATATCTTTCCTTATTGCTTTAGTCTGGCTCTTGTCTAGGTCAAATCAAGCCTAATGATTAAGTGACCTGCACACCATTGTATGCATATTTCTGCACACAGGTGGTAACGAAGAGTTTTCCCCTGCTATTACAATCTTGTTGATTATTGTCTGGCTAGGGGACGTTAAACAGGGAGTGGACCAGCTTAGTCTGGCTTAATATACCAGCCTGAATTTTCCTTGTTAAAGAAATAGCCAAAGTTTGAGTGCGAAGGACATCCACTCGTAAAATTTGTAGCCAAAACCAAATGTCAGCCCAAAGCAATCACCCTAGTTAGGGCCGATGGAGAATGAATCCTCTTGATGTCGTTGATATTGTAGAAAAGTAAAAATCAAACTTACCAAATAACCGGTAACACTCACCCCCACCTAAATAACGTTAG
Source organism: Diaphorina citri (assembly GCF_000475195.1). Taxonomy (NCBI): domain Eukaryota; kingdom Metazoa; phylum Arthropoda; class Insecta; order Hemiptera; family Psyllidae; genus Diaphorina; species Diaphorina citri. The sequence continues at coordinate 205,956 of NW_007377714.1, forward strand.
CACCTACTAACTCAACCTGAGTAAAATTCATATTTCAGAAGGTCCAACTATCTAATAATAATTGATTTGTTATTGTGAGATATACCACTTTTCAATTGTAAAAGGAGACTACCAATTACATGCTACTTTTTTACTTTTTACAGATAAAATTAGTTTAATAAAACCTCAATCTTATATTTCCGTGTAAGTCAGCCAGTGAAAATCCAATTGAAAATAGTCCAACTTTTTCTCGCAAGTTTTCAGAACGTGTAACAAAAATAGTGATGCTAGTACGAAGGAAAGGCCATCTAACAAAGGAAGTTTGTTTCATATGTGAAATAAGTTTGGACCATCTTGTACGCAGACTTTGGATCTTGAGAAAAACTACCATATGCCATGCCAGTAGGAGCCACTGGTCGTTGGACATTCATCAAACTGAGCAGCATCAGAAGTACTCATCTTAACTCTCTGAAGTAGCACAATTTACTTAAACACAAGGTAAGCCACTCAAGAGACTTTATTCACACCAGATATTTATTGAGCATTTCCTTTGTTCCCTAATTCCAATGTCAGCCCAAAGCAATCACCCTAGTTAGGGCTGATTGAGAGGCTGACGACAAACGCCGACCCTCTTTGTAGCAATCTTGTAAAATAACAATAACAATATTACCTAAATAAGGGACAATAACAGAATTGATCACCACACGGCTATAATAACTCATGCTTAGAGAGAAGTATCTACATATGTAGTGATATCTAGGGTCCATTTGAATGACTTTATATCAGAAAATTTCAGGACCTGAGGGTTCACCACCTGAAGAGAGGCTGTGGGGGGGAGGGGGGAACAGATTTTGCTGACTGAGCGACGACCTAGAAGAAACATTATTTTCTGTATCTCTCTCAAACCCAAACGAAAGCTGTCTGATTTCTTTATGTTTTAAACTTTAAAGGGATGAGGAATTTGATTTTCCCTTACCTCCTACTTCGATTATTTTCCCAATAATTTGGATATTTTTAGACCTTTGTGTCCTTTTGTAGAGAGTTCGAATTCGTAGATCTATTTATGCTTGCTATAAATACCTGTTTTGATATTTGGTACACATCATTAACCACAATATTGATTTTTTCTGTTACAGGACACCGAGCTCTGTGAAGATGCATGGTGGATTTTCACCACACTATCCCATTATTTATCATTACCTGGCATCCTTTATATGTAGAACCTGTTGGAGGCTTGTGGAAAATGCGAATACAAATCCAGAGGAGTGCAATGCAATGGTACGATCCATTTTGTACCTACTTAATTAGAAATTGAGAGTTGAGAGACCTTAGCAAATCACCAAAAAATTGACTATGAGTTCCATATTGTCGTGTCGGTGATCCATATAGTACGGGTATGGGATATTTAGATAGTTGGCCTTGTAAAACCGTATTGAACTATCGACTCAGTAAAAACACTATTTTTGATCTTTATAGCCGAAATGCAAATCCGGGGATAACTGGATCAGAGTATTTTTATTGGGCCTAATGAGTTGCTTACATCAGGAAATTTCTTCTCCTTGCAAGGAAATTCCTGCTTCACCGAAAAGAAACTTTTTATACGCAGCAATCAGATCAATGGAATTTTATTATTTTAGGTATGAATAGGTATTTTATTTTCCAGTATTTTTTGTTATTTTGATTCAGTTTTTTTTTGTTTTTGTTAATTTTGTTGTTATTTTATTAGACATTTTTTTGGGTATTTTCTTTTTATTGTAAACATTTGGAAGGATATTTTGTATTTGTATAGATTTCTTTGCTCAGTAAGGCTATTTGTAGCCTGTTCTTACCCCCCGGAAATTTTGGTACTAGAAAGTACCTAGGTACTTAGCACAATACCCTATTTCGTGAACAACATTAATTTATCAATATGTTCTTATCGCCGATTTGAGACCGTATAATATTTATTGCCCATTTACTGTTTTTACCTACGAGAAGAATTTTTAAAAATCCTGTAAATGCCTCTATCGCAGAAGCGAAGTTGGGGGTAGTAAAAAAACACCCTATATTCTCACCCTCCTTACCTTCTCCCCCTCCCCCCTTTGTTAATAATTCCCCCACCCCCTTGGAACTATTTGCTCAGATCAAATCATTTTCATGAGGAAGACGACTTTTTGTGTCAAATCCTGGAAGGGTGGGGGTTGCGTTTTATTTTTTACCCCTTTTTTATTTAATGCTGGGCTTTTGTTATAAATCCTGTGGATTTTGGATGAGGGGTATACGGCTCGTGTTTTTTTTTTATATTTTTTTTAAGATAGTTTTACTCTCTACCTCTTTACACAGCTTTTCGCTTTTTACCTACCTATTCAAGTTCAAGACCTTTTATCAGGAAATACCCTTCAAGCCGCAATTTTTTGGAAACACTGTGTTTAGCAGGAAACGGAAAGTAAATACCTACATATGTATCTATGTTGTGGCTCTCCGAGTGTCAATCCCATATCTATTCATTCATCGAATAATCGCAGTTGGTATTACGTTTCCCACTAATCACCTACACCTTTTCTGTACCTATACCCATAGGACTTACAGTCTCCTCCTTTATACCCATTCATTGGGGTATTTGGAGTAAGGAATCGATTTCATTCATCATTGGACCGAATATTCAATTTCATTAAGTAGGAGGCGTTCAAATTCATGAATGAGATAAGAATGTTATCAGTTGTAATTACAATAATATCAGAATCCACATGTCCCATATGAATTGTAACTCAACCCTACTTTATTAGGTATTTGTAATATGACAATGATGAGATTGAGTTCTCCCGTATGAATGAGGTCCAAATTGAATTTGATCCTAGATGCCGAATCGGCATTGGCGATACATAGGTACCTATAGCTAGAGGTATTAGACTCCTAGTACCAAGTCATCTAGATTAGCTTGATTCTCGATTTATCTCGATCCCCATTTGGCAATCATTAACCTTATTACTTCAAGGATTTAACATATTGAATCTACAAGGATTTAACATATTGAATTCGAATAAACAACAATGTCCAGAGGCGAAATAGAAACCATTTTTTAAGAGTTTCGTCTGCAGTTTGACATTTTCTGTAGTGTACCTATGTATTCTACTTCGACGTCCTGTAACAGTAGGCTTGCCAAATATCCAAAATGTCGATTCGGGACGCGAATCCGCGAACATAATTGCCAAATCCGCGAACATAATCGCAAATAGGAAGCTGAGATGTTCAATAAATATCTTCTTCTTTTTCTTCGCCTTTTCCCGTGTACAGACGGGGTCGGCGTTTGTCGTCAGCCTCTCAATCAGCCCTAACTAGGGTGATTGCTTTGGGCTGACATTGGAATTAGGGAACAAAGGAAATGTTCAATAAATATCTGGTGTGAATAAAGTCTCTTGAGTGGCTTACCTTGCGTTTAAGTAAATTGTGCTACTTCATAGTTAAGATGAGTACTTCTGATGCTGCTCAGTTTGATGAATGTCCAACGATCAGTGGCTCCTACTGGCATGGCATATGGTAGTTTTTCTCAAGATCCAAAGTCTGCGTACAAGATGGTTCAAACTTATTTCACATATGAAGCAAACTTCCTTTATTAGATGACCTTTCCTTCGTACTAGCATCACTATTTTTGTTACACGTTCTGAAAACTTCCGAGAAAAGGTTGGACTATTTTAAATTGGATTTTCACTGGCTGACTTACACGGATAAGATTGAGGTTTTATTAAACTAATTTTTATTAGTAAAAAAAAGTAGCATGTAATTGGTAGTCTCCTTTTACAATTGAAAAGTGGTCTGATATCTTATAATGACAAATCAATTTTATTATTATTGGATTTTCCCTTACCTCCTACTTCGATTATTTTCCCAATAATTTGGATATTTTTAGACATTTGTGTCCTTTTGTAGAGAGTTCGAATTCGTAGATCTATTTATGCTTGCTATAAATGCCTGTTTTGATATTTGGTACACATCATTAATCTCAATATTGATTTTTTCTGTTACAGGATACCGAGCTCTGTGAAGATGCATGGTGGATTTTCACCACACTATCCCATTATTTATCATTACCTGGCATACTTTATATGTAGAACCTGTTCGAGGCGTGTGGAAAATGCGAATACAAATCCAGAGGAGTGCAATGCAATGGTACGATCCATTTTGTACCTAGGTACTTAATTAGAAATTGAGAGTTGAGAGACCTTAGCAAATCACCAAAAAATTGACTATGAGTTCAATATTGTCGTGTCGGTGATCCATATAGTACGGGTATGGGATATTTAGATAGTTGGCCTTGTAAAACCGTATTGAACTATTGACTCAGTGAAAACACTATTTGATCTTTATAGCCGAAATGTAAATCCGGGGATAACTGGATCAGAGTATTTTTATAGGGCCTAATGAGTTGCTTACATCAGGGAATTTCTTCTCCTTGCAAGAAAATTCCTGCTTCACCGAAAAGAAACTTTTTATACGCAGCAATCAGATCAATGGAATTTTATTATTTTAGGTATGAATAGGTATTTTACTTGAATCGTCTTATCTTAAAAAAAAAACTCGGTCGTTCTAAATATACGAGAAGCAAAAGAAGAATTAGAAACTCCAGTCTGGGTCAAAACAAATCCGTCTAGTCTGAATCTGAAGGACTTGAGACAAAGCAAAGACTGTGAAGATGTCAAACACCTCGTTAAAATATTCAGAACTGACTTTTATAACCTATTAAAACAAATTGAAAAATACTCGCGTGTGACAAGAAATGAGAGTAGAAGCTACAACCTTATTTGTCATAAGTTCATAACCAAGCAATTACTGTGTACATTGCGAAAATGGCACAACACTTTTTCACGTACCTACCTACTCTGTGACCTATGTCCATATTGTCCATGGACCATGGTATGGGGTACATATATGTAATGTAAAGATTAGGTAAATAATTATTTCCCCTGGTATTTCCTAATCAGTTGGTTGATTTGGCATCTCCACTAATCAGTTGGTTGATTTGGCATCTCCACCAATCAGTTGGTTGATTTGGCATCTCCACTATCGGTATATGTAATGTAAAGATTAGGTAAATAATTATTTCCCCTGGTATTTCCTAATCAGTTAGTTGATTTGGCATCTCCACTAATCAGTTGGTTGATTTGGCATCTCCACTAATCAGTTGGTTGATTTGGCATCTCCACCAATCAGTTGGTTGATTTGGCATCTCCACGTTTTTGTTAATTTTGTTGTTATTTTATTAGACATTTTTTGGGTATTTTCTTTTTATTGTAAACATTTGGAAGGATATTTTGTATTTGTATAGATTTCTTTGCTCAGTAAGGCTATTTGTAGGTTGGTTGATTTTGTAGCTAAGTATTAGTCAATATCAGTACATTACCATTAAATTTTGATCTCTGTGTGTCGTTTACCTTTTGATACCTGAAACGAAATGATAAAGGCAACTCCTAATGTTTTGGCATGAAATTACGCCCCTTTGACTAGCAGGTATTTAGGTTATGTGTTTCCATTTCCACCACACCCTCACTCTATAACTGTATTTTATTTTTTAGTCGAAACATGTCAGAGCTATCGAAATCTATTCTATACCGATGTACGTACGTATACTTGATTAGGTACTTGATAGTCAGGTACAAGTTTTTTTTTTTTTTTTTTTTTTTTTTTTTTTCAACAAACAAAATTTTTTTAATGTTTTTTTTTTTAAAAACCACACAATTTTTTTTTTTCAACAACAAAAAATCGTTTGAATGCTTTCTTGTATGAAAACCAACCAATTTTGTATGAATACTCGTATACATTTGAAAACTATATGAAGAAGCAATGGTCGATTTCGTGCAATTGGCTTAGGTTGAATATTGTTGTAGGATCTGTAGGTACTAGTTATTGAATCTGTGTAAATACTGGTCATTGCCTACTACATTACGATTCTTAAAACAATTTATACTTCTCTTCCAATTTCTTATATTTCATGTTGTTATTATTTTCCCCCAAAATAAACAATGATATTTTTAGTTAATAAAAATCAATGTTCTTATTCTTTTAATTTGATATTTTATCCCGAAAATCAGACGTGTCCTATGTATGTTTATTTACCTAGATAAATTATTTATTCATTTGGAGATTAGATTATGAAAAAGATTCATTATGAGGTTAAAACAAATAATAATAATAATTACCATTATTATTATCATTATTTAAATGACCATGGATGATCTTGATAGAATTAATTTGGAGGAGTAAGAGCGACTAGTAAAGTGTAAAATCAATAGTTTGGATTCAGGGACCAACAACTTCAAGAAGAAATTGCATGTTTCAGCTCACTCCTGCGATGCCTGACTGCCAACATTTTGCTAACCGCTTGCCCGCTTGACCACGTACTCAGGCCTGACTACTCATGTCCTTCTGCAGCAACATCGTCTTATCTTAAAAAAAAAAAACTCGGTCGTTCTAAATATACGAGAAGCAAAAGAAGAATTAGAAACTCCAGTCTGGGTCAAAACAAATCCGTCTAGTCTCTAAAATTAGTTAGGTCTAAACACTGACTAATATTAATGTTAACTAGGTGGTAAAAGAAGAGCTCTCCTTCCTTCCATCAGTATAAAAACTTTGGTTAGGTTGTTAGGTACCTTTGCAGCAGACCAACCTATGCTTTGGACGCTTCCAATCCGTTCTCAAAGGCTATTTAATTTCAAAGGAGAAGAAAATAATAAAGGAAAAGTTTGAAAATAAACGAGAAATGCTGACGAAGCATAAATTGCGACGTCGCAGCAAAACGCCCAATGAGCTTTGGGGGGTAGAAAGTTCGGAGTTCCAGTGATCCTCCTACCTTTGTATGAAAGCTGAGTGTTCTTTCAGCAAACGCTACTGGTAACGCGGAAGGTACTGTATGTTCGCCTGGTAAGCGAGAGACGAGAGGTTTCGTTTTTGCTGGTTTATATTACTGGAATGAGACTAAATAGTCCTTCACCCCCCCACCTCCCTACCCCTCCTAGTAAGCTAGTAATATTGTGGCAAAATTCCCAAATTTTCTTAAAGATGAAATTCAATCCTTTGCTGGAGTTCGAAGAGACGATATTAGGTTATTAACAGGCAAGTACCTAATGAGCTAAGTACCAATGTTTTTCTTTTTTAGGGGTACACTCTAATTTTAGGTTAGGTAAGTACCTATAGGTATCTACCACATAGGCTATTACTGATGTTTATAAACAAACCCAGGACTAGTTCAACGGCTTTATGTTCGGTAAGTAAGCATAGCATCATTATTTACACGATGGAGTGTTTATTGTTGACCAAAGTTTCAGAGGTTGTTCCCCTTGTGCGTTCTTTGCCTTGATCTACTTTGCTATCTTGTAGAGATGTACAATATGTACATTTGTACATAGGAATACCTATATCTCCTCTTCTTCTTTTTATTCGCCTTTTAACGTGTACAGACGGGGTCGGCGTTTTTCGTCAGCCTCTCAATCCGCCCTAATAACTAGGGTGATTGCTTTGGGCACACATTTGGTTTTGGCTACCTATATACCTACATAGGTAAAATTAAAAAAAGAAAAACAAAATGTCTCCCTTTATCATTTGGCCCATAAGTAAGCAAAAGGTTCCTTTATTCGGTTGCATTTGGCTAAGTTTTCGGTAAGGCCAAAACAAAAATCGACCATAAGTACTGTAGTCTACTGAACCAAGGTACTGTACCTACTATCATTATTATTAGTTGAAATTTTATGACTATTGAATGAAATTAGCTCACGCTTGCATTATTGAGGCTCTATGAAATGTAAACATTTTTTAAACGCGCATTAATTTCACTGCGACCACTGAAATCAAAACAATCATTGACAGTTATTAAGGATGTTTCTACCAATAGAAATCAGATACAAAGCTGGAGCCTATTGCCCTGATGACCTATGGGACAACAGTGATGAGTTCAGAGATAGTGTCACTTAATTCTGAGTAATTATTACAATTTTTTAAAAAAAATGAGCCATCAACCATCAAAATCGGTCCAGTGGTTTAGGCTGTAGAGCGGTCAACGTCAAAGAAGAAGCGGAAGCAGAAGCAGAAGCAGCAGCAGCAGCAGCAGAAAATGATGAAAAATTTGACGTTTTTCAAAGTCAAATATCTCCGGCTAACTTAACTGATTTTGATGAAATTTTTTTTCAACTTGGTCTACTTTCATGCCCCAACACACACACGCAATCCTTTTTCTTCCATCATTTGTAGTTGTCCCCCTACAACTACCTGAAAACGGCTACTTTCCCTGTCGCGTATAAAATTAATTTATTTTAATTTAACATTTATTTTAATTGAATAAAATAAATCATAATATAAATATATACCTACGAGTACCTATCTATATGCAATTCCTCATCATCGCAATAATGATAGGTATTATTATGATAATGAACTGTAAGGTTGGGGGTAGGGAATGTAACTTTTGACTTTGATACAGTCACGCCTACCTGACATTTAGAGCTTTACATTTGATACTTCCTCTCAGGATGACGGGATAGTATGGTACAGTTTGTTACACGGAATACGGCGTTGCTTTATTTCGGTTGCTTTATCACTAAGGTATGAAATGAAAGTAAATTTTATCAGAGGAAATGTGAAGTTTTCACTACATCCACCAAGACCGTCACTATTGGGGGGTTAGGAAAACAAGAATAAAATAAACGATTGTAGTCACTAATGGAATAAACATAGAATGCTTCCGATTGTTTTTATTTTGAGTAAACACTGGTCATGCTAAATCTTACCCACACCAAGGTGTCACAAGTGTTAAATAGGTATGCTGTTAAGAGTGTGCTTTGTACACTAGTAATAATATTGTAGGTACTCTGTGCTTCGTTACGTATCTTTTTGCTAAAATTCATCTGTGTATGTAGGGATCTGCCTTATAAGTAGCTGCTTATTTAGTTAAAAATAGGAAAGACGTCCAAGAGCTAAGAGCTTAGTTTCCACCGAGTGTATGACTTAATTTATAATTTGACTGCAAATCTTGCCTTTAAATAAAAATACCTAATAAGAAGTATTTTCCACAGGAGACTTATTTATAAATTTTATAACTAAGTAGAATGTCTCGAAATCTTCTTAAATAATTTCCAATTAAATTATTAGATTTAAAATCCCGTAAAGTCTGGTAAAGGAAGAAAAAAATTAAAATTGATCCTCCCGCTTTTTTAATTGAAATCGGAGTCATAAATTATCAACTTATACAAAAATATGGGGTAAATATTTCCAAGGCAAGGCTCAGTAGGGATGGGAATATAGTGAAATCTTTGGAAAGAGAGGAATGAGGACTTTTAAGTAACTTTCTGCTTCATATTTCCCTCCCCAAAAACATGATGGTAAATGTTTTAACCTTTTCAAAACACGGATAAAAACTCTTTACTTCAAATCTAAAGGCGGAAACACACTATACTACTATCACTTGGTTTCATATTGTATGTATCTGTACTCTGTAGGTACTTACAAAACTGTGAGCATAGGTATAGATGGGTCTTTTACTTAGGAAGTATGTTTGTAGATGGGTATGACCAGCCTTGGGTCTTGGGAGCGTAGTAGTCAAACCCTAGCCTGGTAACCAGGAGATCGTGGTTCCAATCCCAGCCAAGGCATAGAATTTCATTCTCAATAATTATTTATTGGTTTGGCCACAATAGGTAAGAGTATAACAAATCACCCTCAAGGGTTACCGCATAGGTGAAAAGTTTGTACCAATAAAACTCTTAAGGTGTTTGGACAACACTCCAAACATGATCGACCCCCGTCGATCGACGAGGTGAATCTATGTTGTGGAGGGAGTTTGGACGGTTCAGTCAACATCGATCAACGACCGGTCGACTATATGTGGGCACACCTTACCATCCTCGCTGAAGAGCTTTAACGCAGACAGGGTTAAATTTTGCGGTATGATAATGAGGGTTAGAACATAACCCCCTCTCCAACTTCCTCTCAGGATGCAGGGATAGTATGGTACAGTTTGTTACACAGAATACGGCGTTGCTTTATTTCGGTTGCTTTATCACTAAGGTATGAAATGAAAGTAAATTTTATCAGAGGAAATGTGAAGTTTTCACTAACTTTAGCTGACGGATCTCAAAGAATCACACATGAAAAAAGAACAACAATAATAATAAAAAAAATCGAAAATTTTGGGTTTTAAAAGTAAAAATGATTGAGAAAGCTTTGAGCTTCGCGCCTCACTCGCTTCCTCCCCGGGATGTTATCTGTCATAGAATGAACATCGTAATCTCTGGGCTACACCTACCTGCTAGTTGACAGGCTGATTGGGTTCATTGCCATAACAGCACTTCCGAAATGTCAGCCTTTCAAAAATAACGGGGAGAGGGGGCAAAATCAGTTTTAAAATGGAAGAGTGAAATTTTTTGTTCCCCCCCGGAATTTTAATTATTTGTCACAGAGGGAGTGAGGGACGTATTGTTGTAATATCAGTCCCAGCGAGTGCAGTTGGCTTCCGTTGGACTCGTAACCTGGGGGCTGCAGTTCGAAGCCTATCAACGACAGAAAAAAATAGAGAAGTGAGCCAGAAAATCGAAGCTACCTATTTGTAAGATAGAAGTTGAAATAGATTGTCATTCAACAAATCGGAGTGCATTCAGACTCGAAAGAAGTAAAGATATCAATATCTGGTTTTCCAGCAAAACAACAGTGTATACCTACCTAGTTTTCACTCTCTCTATTTATCGACCTCAGATTTTTTCTCCCAAATTTTCTACACCTTCCTTAATTTTTTTCGAGTCACAGGGATTAAAATAACTGGCAGTGTAATAGTAAAGTAGTAGTAGGTCATTTGGTCACGGGTGCAGAGGGGCATATCACACATTGTAGGAACAGGGAGGCCTCATAGTAAGGCTTCGGCTTAGCACACTGAACTTTCGCCGCAATATACATAGCAAGACATGCATAATGTTTTCACTACCTACATAATCACATGTGACATAATATAGCTACCTACATAGCTATCAACATGATTCTATGAATATCAGAAACTTTACCCACTTATATGCTTATTATGTAGGCACCTATCTATAGGTGTCGCATTTCATTACCTACCAGACTATAAGTAGTCTTCGCTCTTTTTTGACTTATTCCCTGGTCAATATTTGGTAAAATTTTTGGACTAATTGGCACGTTTCGCACTTAATCAATGAATCTTAGAACCCAATCAGAAAATGGGGATTTACCTTAAAAGGGCCCCTACCCTCACAGAGTCTCCAAATGTACAAAGGGGTCCAAAACACACAACAGAAGTTTCACAGAAACGGAAAGTCGCTTCTTATAAATAGAACGTGACAGAAGCAAGCAACGTGACTGCCTTTGTCGAGGAAAAACTGTGTTCTCGAAATATTCATAAGCTGAGGTGCCTAAAGACGACAAATCAATAGAAAAACTCGAGAAGGAAACGTCTCCCCCTCATCAGAAGCCCTGAGGTCAAGTCCTGTGTCCTCAAGGCTCAAGTCCTTACTTCGATCCCCCGTGATAACGCACGTCTCAGATCTTCAGCCCTAGGACGTAGGATGGGTACTTGTCACCTCTTCTCTCTTAGCTCTTTCCTTCACTCTCTCCCTTTTTTATTGATCAGTATTGTCAATGCCATATTGCTCTTCTTTAAAAAATACAACGCTAAAATATGTATAATGTACATACATAGTGTAAACTCCTCACTATTGTTATTGTCTAATAATGAAAATTTAGGTATCATCTACTGCCACTGGTATATAGTATAGGACTATAGGTACCACATTAGGTGCGTACGAGTGCATTTAATAAAAATCTGTGATGTCAACGTGATTAATGAATGGATAATGGATATTTGGATACCTATGAAGGTATGTTAATATTGTAAATCTTATAATGGTAGCACGCCAGCACAGATTCGTAGGTTCAATTCATTGAAGTAATGAAGTTCTGGGAGGAAGACACAAACTTACAAACAACTAAAAGGCTAAAATCAAAAATGTAATCAAATGAAATACGTAAAAACTAAACGAACAGCTTGTGTAGACGATAAGACCTTAGCAGTTACAGTTCCCTCTGTCAAACCTCTTTAAAAAAAAAAAGCTCCGTATGGTGCAGTTGGTGCACCTCGGAACTTGGTACTTGGTTTAGATTCTAATACCAGCATCACCCTGAGGAACGTATTACTAACAGCTCCGTTCAGATTTTACGACCTGCAATGTCTTCATCAGTGGTGATTTATGACTTCTCCGTGTAAGTCCCCCAGACCTGATCTCGGAATTACAGTTCCAATTCTCAACCACCATGTAATTGTTCTTCATAATTTTTGGGTCTAGTCTAGTCATATGGGTCTGATTCATTCATAATCCAATAATATTGTAGGTACTCTGTGCTTCGTTACGAATCTTTTTGCTAAAATTCATCTGTGTTTGTAGGGATCTGCCTTATAAGTAGCTGCTTATTTAGTTGAAAATAGGAAAGACGTCCAAGAGCTAAGAGCTTAGTTTCCACCGAGTGTATGACTTAATTTATAATTTGACTGCAAATCTTGCATTTAAATAAAAATACCTAATGATAAGTATTTTCCACAGGAGACTTATTTATAAATTTTATAACTAAGTAGAATGTCTCGAAATCTTCTTAAATAATTTCCAATTAAATTATTAGATTTAAAATCCCGTAAAGTCTGGTAAAGGAAGAAAAAAATTAAAATTGATCCTCCCGCTTTTTTAATTGAAATCGGAGTCATAAATTATCAACTTATACAAAAATATGGGGTAAATATTTCCAAGGCAAGGCTCAGTAGGGATGGGAATATAGTGAAATCTTTGGAAAGAGAGGAATGAGGACTTTTAAGTAACTTTCTGCTTCATATTTCCCTCCCCAAAAACATGATGGTAAATGTTTTAACCTTTTCAAAACACGGATAAAAACTCTTTACTTCAAATCTAAAGGCGGAAACACACTATACTACTATCACTTGGTTTCATATTGTATGTATCTGTACTCTGTAGGTACTTACAAAACTGTGAGCATAGGTATAGATGGGTCTTTTACTTAGGAAGTATGTTTGTAGATGGGTATGACCAGCCTTGGGTCTTGGGAGCGTAGTAGTCAAACCCTAGCCTGGTAACCAGGAGATCGTGGTTCCAATCCCAGCCAAGGCATAGAATTTCATTCTCAATAATTATTTATTGGTTTGGCCACAATAGGTAAGAGTATAACAAATCACCCTCAAGGGTTACCGCATAGGTGAAAAGTTTGTACCAATAAAACTCTTAAGGTGTTTGGACAACACTCCAAACATGATCGACCCCCGTCGATCGACGAGGTGAATCTATGTTGTGGAGGGAGTTTGGACGGTTCAGTCAACATCGATCAACGACCGGTCGACTATATGTGGGCACACCTTACCATCCTCGCTGAAGAGCTTTAACGCAGACAGGGTTAAATTTTGCGGTATGATAATGAGGGTTAGAACATAACCCCCTCTCCAACATAATACCCTACTCCGTGTCACGTGATTCAGCACTCATTTGTTAATTAACTGTTCCGCTTGTTATTTCAATCTCGGAAGTACGAGGTGGGAAAGGGGATGATATTTATATGGCGTAACGTGTAGCAGGATAGCAGCAATAGGGCTACAAATATGCATATTAATTTATCTCTTTTATATGGAGGGGGATAGAAGGTTGGTGTGGGAGGGGGTAGAGGTCATCCCCTGTTTTCAGCAGGATTATTATTATTATTATTATTATTATTATTATTTTCAGATCCAGCAGGTACCTATGTATAAAAGATTTAATTTCCATTTCAAATTCCAGGTGGTTTCAAGTTCAAATCAAACCTGTCTAAGTGGGAGTCGTCTAAGTGGGAAACCTGGATAAATGGGGAAAAAAATCGTGGCCCCTTCATGGCAACCTCTCTAAGTAGGACACTTTTTTAACTGGGGAAACCTGGATAAGTGGGTAAAAATTGTCGGTCCCTTGGATTCCTACTTAGACAGGTTCGACTGTATTTGGTAACCCGTCCTAGTACCAACCATTCTTGACGTTGCTTAACTTTAGTGGTCTTCTGAAACTGGTGCCTTCGACGATGTAAATCCACTACAATAGAACTGGCTTGATATAATATCCTGGTTGCTTTACCATGAGTACCAATGTCTTAAGTGCATAGGGTGAGGTTATTTTGACCTCTGAGATTGACCTGTGCTTTGGTAATTTCTCCTAATGTTTTGGAGTGAGCTAGGAAAAAAAGTACCTATTTTGTTTTTTAACTGTTTGAGATTCAGAAGAAATGTTGTGTACAAAATAAACACCAGAATATACCTATTTAGATACAGGGTGAACAAAACATTAGAGAGACATAAATTGATCAAATTTTGGGAGTGTTAAATAACTTAACTGTTTGAGATTCAGAAGAAATGTTGTGTACAAAATAAACACCAGAATTATACCTATTTAGATACAGGGTGAACAAAACATTAGAGAGACATAAATTGATCAAATTTTGGGAGTGTTAAATAGTTCCTTTGGTTTATCTCAGAAAACTTCGGTAGGTATATTGCCTAACAGCAATATTTCAAGTCCTCAACAAATTGGACGATTGGGCACATACATACACTCATCATTTGATGAAGTTAGTACATCTACCAATTACTTGGTGAAGTTAGCACATCCACCAATGAAGTTCACACAGTTCAGCTAGTAAGAAAGATTACACATCCACCAACAACATACTTTGGTTTATCTCAGAAAACTTTGGTAGGTATATTGCCTAACAGTAATATTTCAAGTCCTCAACAAATTGGACGATTTGGCACATACACTCATCATTTGGTGAAGTTAGTACATCCACCAATTACTTGGTGAAGTTAGCACATCCACCAATGAAGTTCACACAGTTCAGCTAGTAAGAAAGATTACACATCCACCAACAACATAGTTCAGCTAGTAACATAGTCCAAAGTTTCAACAAAGCTCCGTATTTGCCAGCCTAGTTAGCTTGGTTGTAAAAGCGTCTGCCTTTTAAGCACGTAGGATGTGTAGGTACTAGTTATTGAATCTGTGTAAATACTGGTCATTGCCTACTACATTACATTACGATTCTTAAAACAATTTATACTTCTCTTCCAATTTCTTATATTTCATGTTGTTATTATTTCCCCCCAAAATAAACAATGATATTTTTAGTTAATAAAAATCAATGTTCTTATTCTTTTAATTTGATATTTTATCCCGAAAATTTTAAGCACTAGGCCGCGGGTTCGATTCCCGCCCAGGGCTGATTTTACCCTGATGGGATAATGTTCGTTCTCGGAACGGCTGGCTTTTTTCTATCCTGTCTTTCTTCGATTTCGGGACGATAAGACCTTAGCAGTTACAGTTCCCTCTGTCAAACCTCTTTTAAAAAAAAAGCTCCGTACGGTGCAGTTGGTGCACCTCGGAACTTGTTACTTGGTTGAGATTCTACTGCCAGCATCACCCTGAGGAACGTATTACTAACAGCTCCGTTCTGATTTTACGACCTGCAATGTCTTCATCAGTGGTGATTTATGACTTCTCCGTGTAAGTCCCCCAGACCTGATCTCGGAATTACAGTTCCAATTCTCAACCACCATGTAATTGTTCTTCATAATTTTTGGGTCTAGTGAGTCATATGGGTCTGATTCAATTCATAATCATTAAGATCAAAATTAATTCACAACTTCTTGGTTATTTAGTGTAAGATTTATGGTGGTTTCTTTTGACTCTAATGTATACCAGACCTATTTTATTTTTTCCTAAATAATTAGGGCAAAGGGGAAGGGCTCCTTTCAGAAAAGGCTGAAAAGAGTAACACTATTATTCAACATAAGATTAGGCCTAGAGTCCAGAACCTATAATAATATTCTAAAGTGGGTAAACCAATATGTAAAAAAAAAAAAAAAAAAAACGTTTTAATTAATTTTATACAACTACCTAGTACCTATGTGCTAAAGCTGCCGCCTACGTTGAAATTTCCCTCTATTTTCCGCTACTTTACGACATTCACTTTGGGCTTGGGGATTTTTGACACTTCCAAAGCGGGATTTTTCCCTCTTTCTCTCCCCCTCCACTTGAACGTTTATTAACTTGGATTTTTCAAGTGTCACATATATTTATTGAACTTCAAAAGAAAAGTAGGTAGGTCTTTAAAAGAAAAGCATTTACAACTTACTATACTCATAGGCATTTCGATTTTTCCAGCAGTTTGTGACTTCGTGCCATTTGACTTGGAGTAACACCTTACCATTGTTGATTAATCAATTTGAATTTGAAAATTCACATTCAACTTTTTGCCACTGTCTGTAAAGCACCCCCAGGAATCCCGGAAACATTTTCCCTTCGACAGAATAAAGGCACATCGTATCTAGTTGTAATTATTTTAAACTATGCCTAAACACACACATAACATGATTACGATAGAAATTTAACAGACACGAGTTTTAAATTGCCTTTCATTTTACGAATAATTTGTTCACACATTCAGATCAGGTGGGTTGGGGGAAAACTTTATGTATCTTCCTAAATAGTTCCTGGTATGTCGAAAGTGAAAAACAATAGGGAACCAAATGAGCATAAGGTTTAGGGACTACCACAAGAGCCTAGTCCTAATTATAGTGTAATCAAGGTATACATTGTGTTATCCCTTGCTGACTTTTAGCTACTATGGTAAGTATTCTTTATTTTCAGCGTGATGGTAAAGTATTTTCAGGAGCTTATAGAATCTCCGAAGAAGTTGTCTTGAGCAACAAGAAATCAATGAAATCACAATATTTTACTAATTGCCAATACATTAATAAAATTACTACAGCATTTTTTGGGTAAAAAAATTCTCATTTTGCCTTAAGTGAGAAAAAGAATACGAAAATCGTTCCATATGTATATTAATTAAAAAGATGTACATACGAGAAATCTATTTATCCAAAAGCTTTCTTTTCTCTATACCTCCTTGGTCTGGAAAAAATTATGAGAGAAAAAGGTAAATAAGGAGTTGGGTACAGAAGGGGGAGAAAAAGAGATCGACAAGAAAGAAGAGAAATTTAGGGAGAAAAGAAAGGATTAGAAACGAAGGAAAGGATTGTGAATGTCGACTGGGCGAAACAAATCATTTTCGGTTTTTCCTATTTTATTAATTGAGAAAACATATTTTTTCCGTGATTAAATATTTGTGTTTAGGGTTATGTACCGCCTTCCCTGGAGAGGGTAGTCAAATAATACACAGCGACGGTGGTACAGTGTTTATCTTGGGCAATATTATGAAAACATTTCGTACAGGATGGGCTCAAATATATACTACGAGTATGTATTAAAAAGCTTCATTTTTTAGTCGACTATTTTGTATGTTTAGATTGTTCGTCTATCGGTTTGTTCCGCAATAATTTTCTAATGGTTGGTCCGAATTTTATAAAATTTGACATCTAGGGGCCCAGCCACACATCAGCCGAGGTACCCGTTATTTTAAGACGATACTGAGAATCAAACCCCAAGGCCCCAACTAACAGGGTTTTGGGTTTTCCTAATATCCCCTGTATAAGAAAACTGTGTACATACAGAACAACACGAGCAATATGTAATAATATGGCACGATAAACATTGTTGTTGTGAGAGGAGCTTTATGATAACAATAGATGAACAAACTCACATAATATTTTTCGCAAAGTCTATTGTACTGGTATACATTTCAATATTTTCTATTTGTTTTTTAGTCCTAATAACTTAGACGTCAGAAAACTTTAATAATTTTATAATTCCCAATAAAATATACAAGAATCTCTGAAAAATTTGTCCTATTTGTTATTCAGACAAATTTACAATACTCCCCTCACCAGAGGGATGAGAACGAACTTACGAACAATGGGTAGGTACCTAGAGAGTTGGCTTCAAATTGCTAAACATGCCCAACTGACAATTTCTTTTAGGGGCAAGTTTTTCAAACTTAAGACACAATTTTATGTTGTTTAATCGATCGCTTTGTTTGTTTGGCAGGATTTACAATACTCCCCTCACCAGAGGGGTGAGAACGAACTTACGAACAATGGGTACCTAGAGAGTTGACTTCAAATTGCTAAACATGACCAACTGACAATTTCTTTTAGGGGCAAGTTTTTCAAACTTAAGACACAATTTTATGTTGTTTAATCGATCGCTTTGTTTGTTTGGCAGTTAGGTACCTACGCATAATACCGGAAGACATTGAAAATAAAAAGTTCGACACTTTTTCTCCCTTCCATTTTCAGCATTCGTCATCAGAATTCGTTTTACGGCATATAAGCAGAAAGCAGAGCGCCCTTGTCAGCACAATTTATTGACCAGGGTCAAGTTGGGATTTAGTCAATATCTCCAGCTTTCGCTTTTCATGCGTTTGTATTGTGCTTGCCGGGCGGGAATCGAACTAGCGCTTACAAGGCAGATGTTCTACAGTCTACACACCTTATAATGGAAAGTATTTCGAATCGCGGTTAACGAAATCCCGCGTCTTACCAGAATATAACAATAACCACTTTATACATACCTATGTATTTTTTGGAGGAAGACCAAGAGAGGAGGGGGTTATTTTCAACCATTTTGCGCTACCTATTTCCGTCCCTACTGTATGGTATCGAGTATACTTCATATTTGTCCGTTTATAAAATATGTAGAATACCTATATTTATTGCAGATCGCTTTACAATAGAAGGAAAAATTATACTACGAGTATGTATTAAAAAGCTTCATTTTTTAGTCGACTATTTTGTATGTTTAGATTGTTCGTCTATCGGTTTGTTCCGCAATAATTTTCTAATGGTTGGTCCGAATTTTATAAAATTTGACATCTAGGGGCCCAGCCACACATCAGCCGAGGTACCCGTTATTTTAAGACGATACTGAGAATAGAAACCCGAGGCCCCAACTAACAGGGTTTTGGGTTTTCCTAATATCCCCTGTATAAGAAAACTGTGTACATACAGAACAACACGAGCAATATGTAATAATATGGCACGATAAACATTGTTGTTGTGAGAGGAGCTTTATGATAACAATAGATGAACAAACTCACATAATATTTTTCGCAAAGTCTATTGTACTGGTATACATTTCAATATTTTCTATTTGTTTTTTAGTCCTAATAACTTAGACGTCAGAAAACTTTAATAATTTTATAATTCCCAATAAAATATACAAGAATCTCTGAAAAATTTGTCCTATTTGTTATTCAGACAAATTTACAATACTCCCCTCACCAGAGGGATGAGAACGAACTTACGAACAATGGGTAGGTACCTAGAGAGTTGGCTTCAAATTGCTAAACATGCCCAACTGACAATTTCTTTTAGGGGCAAGTTTTTCAAACTTAAGACACAATTTTATGTTGTTTAATCGATCGCTTTGTTTGTTTGGCAGTTAGGTACCTACGCATAATACCGGAAGACATTGAAAATAAAAAGTTCGACACTTTTTCTCCCTTCCATTTTCAGCATTCGTCATCAGAATTCGTTTTACGGCATATAAGCAGAAAGCAGAGCGCCCTTGTCAGCACAATTTATTGACCAGGGTCAAGTTGGGATTTAGTCAATATCTCCAGCTTTCGCTTTTCATGCGTTTGTATTGTGCTTGGTAATGTTCTTGTAAAAAATCACAAGTTACCTAATTCAATATGAAATAAAAAAAAAGTGATAAATAAAAGTGACACAAGTTTCAGAAATAAGAAAAGAGATCACCCGCCCTTTATCGTACGTTCTTTTTCACTTTGACTCCTACGAATATTTCCGTTCCCCCACCCCCCAGAGTTCAAAGTTCAAAAGCTAATTTATGACTTTTGGATATCCGCTATGACAAAATCATCCTCAGAAGCTTATTGTGTTTTACATTCTTATTAGACGTTCATGATAATCTGGAAAAGGCAATAATCCGTTTGGAAATTTCCACACTAACTGGGCGCCGCACCAGACAAGATCCAAAACCTTAGGGTTGTTCAAACCATTCAGCCAAAGAGGCGATATATTATGATCTTCAATCAGAATCTATTTGTCTGTCCCGTTCTCTCATTAAATAAGCGTTTCTTCTCAACATGTGAACGTCTGAGCTGAATACAGGATTTCCAGTGAAACGGCAGGTGCCTTCATCCAAGCTCACACAGAGCTTTTTTCATGTTCTTTATTTATTTTTCTACTCGAAATTTCATTAATGGAATAAATTAAAAAATCTCTCAAGAATTTCAAGAATATTTTAAACGTATTAACTTTCCCCCCTTTTCCCGTCTTCCCTCTCTTCGGTGTTCTTTTAGATGTTCGTTTCACAAAACACTATGAATATAAAAGACGAAAGAGGAGAAAAACAAGGGATTGGAAGGGAAGGAAACCAAAGAATAAAGAAAAGTACTTAATGTAAATTATGATTGAAAAAGAAGAGGAGTAAGGACCAGGGAACATGTTTGACATATGAGAGCTCTAGAACTCTTGTCTGACAGAACGGTAAAGAGGTAGGAGGTAGAGGAATAAGGAGGAAGGGAGAAGAACTCATAGGTGTTC
This sequence comes from Diaphorina citri, assembly GCF_000475195.1. NCBI lineage: Eukaryota > Metazoa > Arthropoda > Insecta > Hemiptera > Psyllidae > Diaphorina > Diaphorina citri. The sequence continues at coordinate 226,444 of NW_007377714.1, forward strand.
TTTCATTGACGAACATTAATCGAAAATTTATCAGCAAGAGGGTTTTCTTCTGCTTAGGTCTTGCCACTCGCGCTCAAAAACCGTCTGACAGACCTCTTTAGGAAATTGATGCGAGCTCTAGGTCTGTCAGATGGCCTGAATGCGAGAGGCTGGCCTTCGATTACTATTAGAAATAGAGGTTAAAAGAATTCTATCATCTCTTCTTTTTTGGCCAACTTCTCAATGTTACTTCACTTTTCAACGGAGGTAGCTTCCTTTTGACAAAATAACATCAAAGTCACGAGCCAAAGTTTGAATCCTACGACGAATTTCCACTGCCTCTCAGTCACAGGTCACAAAATACGACTAGCCGACTTTTTAAAATCTCCCTCTTTAATGTCCACCAGTTAGTAAAAGATTGTTGGAAAGAGAGACTAGAGAGAGGAAGGGAAGAGAGAGAATGTTAGAGTAGAAAGGTGTAGATATATGTATTTTAAAGTATTCTGAATTTACAAAATCTCCCTCTTTAATGTCCACCAGTTAGTAAAAGATTGTTAGAAAGAGAGACTAGAGAGAGGAAGGGAAGAGAGAGAATGTTAGAGTAGAAAGGTGTAGATATATGTATTTTAAAGTATTCTGAATTTATTAAAATCGATGCATCTATTTTAATTTGTAGGCTAAATTAAATAAAAGCTGTTATATTAAATAAAAATAAAATAATTTATTCGAGTTCACATGGTCATTTTGGTCCTTTCAACTCTGAAGAGACGGAACAAAAAAAGTTTTCGTGTTAAATAGAAAATTAAGAAAACTTTTGTCCTGATGAAATTAAAACTTTAGGAAAAGACAGCGCAGGAAACAAAAGTCAAGAGGGAGAGACTTTGATAAAGGAGATAACGGGGGCTAAGGGGCTTTGATATTAAGCTGCGAGAGTTTATCTGGACAAATTAGAAAGCAATTAAAGTAGTTTATTTTCCGGAAGAAGAAAGCCAGGCTTTTGTTTAGGAGGGAACCTTTGAGCAAAGTGGATTGCTACTAAGCTTATCGCCACACGTTATCACTAAACGATTAGATGTACTTTTGCTGCATTTTACTTCTGTAGTTGGAGATGATGTAGGTGTATAATAATAGTTGGAGAAAGTAAATAGAAATTAATCATAAATAATTACCTAATTGAAAAATAAATGCATTACTTATTACTTACTCATAATTCTTAGTAAGATAAAAGTATGAGCTGTTTATTGTTTGTACCTAGTGATTATTCATTATCATGTTATTAAATTATTATATATCTGAATCATAGGTATGTATTAGTTTCGTATCTGTTTTGGTGGAGATGTCAAATTTCCCGCATGGTTACAATACCCAGTCTGCGCGTTTACAACCAACGAGGGAGGAAATGATTGAAATTTTAGGACAAACAGAAATTAATCTACATATACACAATGTTAATCAATTCATTTCATAATAAAATTGTTATTTCATAATAAACAAATCTTAGATTTTACCTATTATAAGAAGCAGAAGCACCTTGAACAGATTAAAACAGAAATTAATCTACATATACACAATGTTAATTAATTCATTTCATAATAAAATTGTTATTTCATAATAAACAAATCTTAGATTTTACCTATTATAAGAAGCAGAAGCACCTTGAACAGATTGATAATGGGAAATTGAAAATCGTGACAATTTTCGTCCTTTCTGCCTTATCCTGAAATACGACCCCGGTGTAAGAAATTAGTCTCCTAGTTTTACAAAGTGGTGATAAAAATATCCCCATTAAGAAATTAACAGGACTTTGTCTTGAGAGTATTTATTGAACTTTTTATAGCCTTTAATTTCTATAAGGTTTATTTATTTGTTTCTTATCTATAAGATAAGGGGTGATGTTTTTATTTTGTATCTAGATTTAAACATGGAGGGGCATTTATCCGGACCCACTTGCCTCGGATTTGGGATCCTCAAGGGGGGCCGGAACAAAAGGGGGATCCTCAAGGGGTCACAAAGGGCCCCTTTGTCGGAGCTAGAACCCGGTAGGCTATGAACTTTCCTGTGCAAAACTAGATTTAAACATGGAGAGGCATTTATCCGGACCCACTTGCCTCGGATTTGGGATCCTCAAGGGGGGCCGAAACAAAAGGGGGATCCTCAAGGGGTCACAAAGGGCCCCTTTGTCGGAGCTAGAACCCGGTAGGCTATGAACTTTCCTGTGCAAAGAGATGTATTGTACTAGCTTGAACTATGCCTTTGTCGACTTTCACTCATCAAGTCCAATTCGCGTGTATACATGTGGAGCCTATTGCCCTGATGACCTATGGGACAACAGTGATGAGTTCAGAGATAGTGTCACTTAATTCTGAGTAATTATTACAATTTTTTTATTATTTTAGTGCTATACGAAGTACGAATTATTCAATACAAATGCTAGGTACGTACGTATCATGAAGTTTTGGCTGGACTGATACATAGTAGCTACTCGTAAGTATCTAGGTGCCTGTCATAGATAGTGATGTTAAAAGCTGTGTCCACACATACAAGTGGTCAACGTCCGTCGATCCATGTGAACTTTTTTTTTCCAGTCGACTCTTTGTGGACACAGCTTTAAATAGACGTTAATACCTACGAAGTAAAAACACATTAGGTCGGATTGAATACAATGGGAATGAAATGTAATCACACAGAGTCAGCAATCGGGCCACATCCTGTGGAGACTTGAGTTGAGTCAGCATTGCGAACGTCAGCAAAGTCAACCTCAAGACATTTCACTGCTACTTAAGACATTTAGCATCTTTACTTATTTACTGACTTTCCGTGTCCGGGGCATTGTCACTTTGGTCAAATCTTGTTCTCCCAGAATCGTGCTGTATGGACCGCTCTCTCATTCGCTTGGGCCAAGTCATTCTGGGTGAATGCATGTTTACTAAATAATAAATAAAGTTTTACTTTAATTTTTCTTGAGAAGGAGACCACATAAAAAATTTAAATTTCATAAAAATGATAAGGAAACATGGGGTCTTTTACTCCGTAATCACACTGGGACAGCTAGATTATCTACATATTTACCATAACGATTACCTACCTACGTCAGATATGAAAGTCAACCAAACTACAGGAACAAAACTCATAGAATAAAGTGAGAGTGACGAAAATCGGTACCTACCTAAATCTAACAATCCGTAAACCCGACATGTCTGCATGTCATGTTTGTTAGATTATCTACATATTTACCATAACGATGACCTACCTACGTCAGATATGAAAGTCAACCAAACTACGGGTACAAAACTCATAGAATAAAGTGAGAGTGACGAAAATCGGTACCTACCTAAATCTAACAATCCGTAAACCCGACATGTCTGCATGTCATAATCAAATCAACCACTCCTATAAATCTATAAAATCCTGTGTATCACCATATAAAATTCAATACGATTATAAACCAGAGCCTTTAATTTCTCCCCTCTCCCTTTCCCCTCAAAACGATTAGAAATCCCTTAATTCCTCAATTTCCCTCTCCCCTCAAACATTTCTCAAAATCCTCCTCCCCTTGAAATTCCGCGCTATTCTTATTTTCATATTTTTCCCTCGCACTTTTTCCCCTGCGTTTGCGTCAATACCTGACGAAATCAAAGACATTATCGCACGATGTGGGAAATCAATGCTCTGTACGTCTATTTGTCTCTACACAATCGTCATTAGAGGCATAACATTCAGCCATGGCGAGGTAATGAACCAAGTACTGATGCGTTTGTAAGAACCGCGATGTCTGGAGGAAACCGTGCATGTCAAATTCTTTCCCCCTACCTTCCCCAAAGCACTTTGTCTTCCCCGTATACCCTTGTAGTCGCAATTCTCTCTCCACTTACCTCCTTTCCTAGCTTTAGAGTGGAGAGTAGGTGTGTGGGAGAGGAGATAGGGAGGTTGTAGGAGAGAGTTTGTTGTTGATCACTAAAGAAATATACGTAAGTATTGGGAGTTTTAGTCGAAAGCTCACTGTCTGAGGTAGTCATAGGCCACCAAGGATGGACTTAGACGCATATGGAAACAGTCGTACTTCGTACGTTACCTACTTGTAAAGAAATTCGTACAGGATAGGCAGTCCATTCAGTCCAAATCAGTCTGCGTACCAAAGGACTGAAGAAGTTGGATCTAGTCTTCCAACTAGGAAGAAAGCTTTTGATAGCTCCTTTCCTTAAAAAAGAAAAGAACAAGTGTGAAATAAAAATCATCCCCAGATACCTAGAACGTGACAGAAGCAAGCAACGTGACTGCCTTTGTCGAGGAAAAACTGTGTTCTCGAAATATTCATAAGCTGAGGTACCTAAAGACGACAAATCAATAGAAAAACTCGAGAAGGAAACGTCTCCCCCTCATCCGAAGCCCTGAGGTCAAGTCCTGTGTCCTCAAGTCCTTACTTCGATCCCCCGTGATAACGCACGTCTCAGATCTTCAGCCCTAGGACGTAGGATGGGTACTTGTCACCTCTTCTCTCTTAGCTCTTTCCTTCACTCTCTCCCTTTTTTATTGATCAGTATTGTCAATGCCATATTGCTCTTCTTTAAAAAATACAACGCTAAAATATGTATAATGTACATACATAGTGTAAACTCCTCACTATTGTTATTGTCTAATAATGAAAATTTAGGTATCATCTACTGCCACTGCTCCACTTACCTCCTTTTCTAGCTTTAGAGTGGAGAGTAGGTGTATGGGAGAGGAGATAGGGAGGTTGTAGGAGAGAGTTTGCTGTTGATCACTACAGAAGTTTACGTATGTATTGGAAATTTTGGTCGAAAGCTCACTGTCTGAGGCAGTCATAGGCCACCAAGGATGAACTAAGACGCATATGGAAGCAGTCATTCGTACGTTATTTTCCTACTTGTAAAGAAATCCACAGGATAGACGTCCATTCAGTCCAAATCAGTCTGCGTACCAAAGGACTGAAGAAGTTGGATCTGGTCTTCCAACTAGAAAGAAAGCTTAGGTGCGTACGAGTGCATTTAATAAAAATCTGTGATGTCAACGTGATTAATGAATGGATAGTTGGATACCTATGAAGGTATGTAAATATTGTAAATCCTATAGTGGTCGCACGCCAGCACAGATTCGTAGGTTCGATTCATTGAAGTAATGAAGTTCTGGGGGGAAGACACAAACTTACAAACAACTAAAAGGCTAAAATCAAAAATGTAATCAAATGAAATACGTAAAAACTAAACGAACAGCTTGTGTTTTCTGGAACCCATTTCGATTTTGACTTATGACCTTTCTAGATAAATTAATCGCCAATGAATCGTCCACCATATAGCGTTTGATTATCTTAAAGATTTCTCCTTCCTAGGGGGGACACGGCTATTTTCTCTGGTATGTAATTTAGAACGGAGGGACAAATGAGTTTTCTGTGTGAATTTCGATTTTGACTTATGACCTTTCTAGATAAATTAATCGCCAATGAATCGTCCACCATAGTAGCGTTTGATTGTCTTAAAGATTTCTCCTTCCTAGGGGGGACACGGCTATTTTCTCTGGTATGTAATTTAGAACGGAGGGACAAATGAGTTTTCTGTGTGGAAAGAGGAAATGAAGAATTAGACAGCGGGTCACTATAAAAGATAATACTCTCTCCTTCTCGGATCCCCCCCTCTCTCTCTCTCTCTCTCTCTGTCTCTGGCATTATAAAAGGGCAACTTTGAAACGCTGGCATTTTTCCAAATCAAAAGAAAAACGAGGTTTATTTTTTTCTTCTTTTTCCTTTTCTACCTGGGTAATTCTTAATAGAATAAATAACATTATCTGGAAATTATTGTTTTGGACCCCAATAGTGGTGGACACTGGTATCTTTTGGCCTTGGTGGGAATCTAGGAACTGCTTCGATGGTTGAGACACCCGTCTAGTAAGCGGGCAGACTCGCGTTCATTTCCCAACCCAGGTTACATTATTACATTGAAATGGGGGACTTTCCTGACGAAATCCCTCCAGAAGGTAGGACTATTGCACCCCTCGCAACCGTGGTATTTGCTTTACAAAAATCAACGTAGGTATTTTAGGATTTACTACACTTTTTCCTTATATTAAATACATTGAAATGGGGGACTTTCCTGACGAAATTCCTCCAGAAGCTAGGTAGCACTATTGCACCCCTCGCAACCGTGGTATTTGCTTTACAAAAATCAACGTAGGTATTTTAGGATTTACTACACTTTTTCCTTATATTAAATTCATATATCATACCTATTAACCTGTAAACTAGAACACCTCCCTTTTTAGGAATAGGCCCCAGAAGTGCTGACCTTTCTGTTTGGTGTCATTCAAGGAGGCCATTATAGTTATGAACCTGACACTTGATTCTAGAATGCCTTCTGATTCGTTAAAGACACCTTGGTGTAAACTCAATGGGGTGGTCCGCAGTTTGTTTTCCTCTACATATTGTATTCAATAGTCAATACCTATTGTAACTTAAGCTTACGAATCGTAGCCTACGATAAACCTTAGGCTAAAATGGAGACCCAAACTTGGGTAAGTGTAGGACAATGTAGGTAAGGTATCTACTCACTTCATTAAAACGTTACATACCTTCTTTTTAATGGATTGATAGAGTAGGTGTAGAGGGAAGTGTAACGGCTAAGGTCCTATCGTCCCGACAGCGAAGAGAAGGAAGACAGGATAGGAGAAAGCCAGCCGTTCCGAGAACGAATCTTGAAATCCGCCCCAGGCGGGAATCGAACCAGCGATTTTGCGTTTGCAAAGCATCCAAATGTAGGTATTACGCAGTATAAAATTATAAGCCACAAGTAAAGGTATTGCATATAAAGTTAGATAGTAAATATAGATTGTTATATGAACAAAGAGTAGGAGGTATATTTAAGTAGGTACGTAATTCCTTGACGGATTTATCCAATAATCATGGGAATGTAACAATTCTTGTAATGCTGAAATTGCTGACGACTTAGTTTTTTTCGGCGCTTCACAATCATAATATAAAATTCCAACAACCAAATAGGTACTCCTACTCAAAAACCCTTCAAGTTGTTCATAATCGAAACAAAAACATAAAATTCGTTTCAATTAACATATACATATCTAAATAGTGCAATAGTAACATTCCCTGATAACAATTCATGATGAAATATTAGATTGGGTTTGAGGTTTGTCAGCAGAAAACGCGAGTGGGCGTTATATATATCATTAGAAGCTCATTGATTTAAAAATATCCCTTTGACCAACTATATGCAGGCCGATCGAAATCCACACATGTACATACCTACACATTAGAAGCTCATTGATTTAAAAATATCCCTTTGACCAACTATATGCAGGCCGATCGAAATCCACACATGTACCTACCTACATCTCCCTTTTGTGGGGTCCTTCCTTCACAGGTTGGAATCAAAGTCGTGACATGAATAGTAGGTACCTATGAGTCAACATAGGTATTCGTACGTTCGTTGATTATTGAATTAAAAACGAAATTTGACATATTATTTTACTTGCGAGAAGCTCGTATCATTAGAAGCTCATTGATTTAAAAATATCCCTTTGACCAACTATATGCAGGCCGATCGAAATCCACACATGTACATACCTACATCTCCCTTTTGTGGGGTCCTTCCTTCACAGGTTGGAATCAAAGTCGTGACATTAATAGTAGGTACCTATGAGTCAACATAGGTATTCGTACGTTCGTTGATTATTGAATTAAAAACGAAATTTGACATATTATTTTACTTGGAAAAGCGTCTTGCTGTTGATGTAGTCACGATTGTAATGGGGCCTTGGGTTCATTCACTTATTCCTGAAAACTGAAAACACTTTTAACTCCAAATTTGCGCACTTCTCACGCACAAAGATTCACAACTTGGAAAGTTCATACTTTTTTTTTTAAAAAAAAGAGTGAGAAATTTCAAAGTTTTGATGTGAGGACAACTTTCAAAGATGTGCCTCTGAACAGTCTGAACAAAAGGCTTATCCTCTATTACAGGTGTGCTCACGAACCTGTGACCTGGATTTGAAAGCTCAAAGTGACGGAAAATATGTCTACCGAACACATAATCCTTGAACTATCATCGGGAACAACTATCCTGAAAGAAAAACTACGGAGGCAGGAGTTTGTCACACCCCGTAACATATTCGCACCCTCCTTACACTCTATATCGACGATTTTTGGTAAACCACTTTGCCAATAGCCGGTATGACATGCGTATACTTGTACGTATATGTTTGTATTTAGGTACCTAATGAATGAAATTTACTGCGCCTAAATAAGTTCATTTTTATGTGGTCTCCTTCTCAAGAAAAATTAATTTATAGGTTTTTCCTAATTGAGAAAATTTTATTGTTTCAAGGGAGAGGGTTTGTCACGGGACATCAAACGTTGTTAAGGTGGGAGAAGTTATACCGCAACAATGAAAACCTGATAATGGGAAGTTCAATAAGAAATACATTTTTTATAGATAGCCCCTTTTACTCAGGTTGCTTAAATGACTCTTGACTGGAAGGTAAACCACTTTGCCAATAGCCGGTATGACATACGTATACTTGTATGTTTTTATTTAGGTACCTAATGAATGAAATTTACTGCGCCTAAATAAGTTCATTTTTATGTGGTCTCCTTCTCAAGAAAAATTAAAGTAAAACTTTATTTATTATTTAGTAAACATGCATTCACCCAGAATGACTTGGCCAAAGCGAATGAGAGAGCGGTCCATACAGCACGATTTTGGGAGAACAAGATTTGACCAAGGTGACAATGCCCCGGACACGGAAAGTCAGTAAATAAGTAAAGATGCTAAACGTCTTAAGTAGCAGTGAAATGTCTTGAGGTTGACTTTGCTGACGTTCACAATGTGCTAATCATAATTATTATCATGGTAACCTCCAAGCAATGCTGACTCAACTCAAGTCTCCACAGGATGTGGCCCGATTGCTGACTCTGTGTGATTACATTTCATTCCCATTGTATTCAATCCGACCTAATGTGTTATTATTATGTACCTACCTATTTTATATATAGAAATATTTCTAATGGTTTGTGTAGTCTGTCGCTCGAAGTTGTCATAATCGGAGGGAAAAATACAGGAGTTCTGAGAATTTTATCAAGTTATAATAGTATAGTATAACTTGATAAAACTCAGAACTCCTGAACTTTTTTCCCTCCGTTCATGACAACTTCGACTGACAGACTACACAAACAATTATTAGAAAAATTTCTAACCTACTGTAATTGACTAGTTGGATGGATAAAGCTACGACGTATACAGAGTACTTAAGTATACGTAATGGTGATGAGTAATGAGGTACCTACTCGGACATACGTTCTATAATTCTTTCTAGAGAGAGAGAGAGAGAGAGAGAGAGAGAAAGTTTATGTTATTAGTGGATGTGCTAAAATTACCAAACATTCAAAATGAATATGAGAGAGGGAGGTGCAATGTTAGTACCTACAAGGAGAAAAGTTGGGTGACTGAAAATCCTTCAATGCACTTTAATGCAATTTTCTTGTTTGCTCAATACTATCTACTCACGATATTTGCCATCAGTCAGGCCCTGAAAATTCCTTACGAATTCCAAACACTCCGCCCAACATGAGCAAACAGAAGCCGTCAAACTGAACTTGATACGTATTTACATTTCATTTGATCATATTTAGTTTTCTTGTTATGCATTACAAAAGATTTCTGATTCTGATTGAAATTGTGGATCCGATCATCTAATAATTTTTATTAGGTAAGTACTAATAATTATTGTAGGTACTACCTAAATCGGACCTAGGCGGACTAGGTTCATTTTTTGAAATCCTTGGGTGATATTTCTCCATCATCCTAAAAAACTAAAACCTAGCTCTCATTTTCAGACCCTGTCTATTTTAACGCCAAAGGATGCGTGGGTCACCATGTCCGATGTTTATACAAGCATCATTACGTCGTTAATTATTACAAGAAATTTATGAATGTAAAAAGGTTTTTATCTGGAGGAAGGACACGAAGGGGCATACTGGCTAGGTGCTGTTTTCTTTCTAATTAATTTTTATCTTCTCTGGTTATGGGTATGACGCTAAGGTGTGGAAGGGAAGGAAATTCCTAATTTATGATAATTAAAATGATAATATACTGGACCTGAGCCTTAGTACAAACAAGATGGGCTCTTTCGTTTTGAAATAGGGCCATGATTTAAAAATTATTGTTTTTTAAGTGACCTCAAGTACATCATGTGTGAGAGTATGAGATTATGTATCGTAAGCTACGTATACAATATTCTACATTAACGAGAACCGAGAACATTATTCTGACAACCTCCGTCTAACCTGGTGTGTATAAACCTGGTCTAGTAGAGGGTAGGTCTGAGTTCAATTCCCGGTGGGGTTGAAGTCTAAACGACCCAGGAGGTAAACCACTGCAATACTCACCCAGCTACACAGGTTAATATTTGCTCACTTGAAGTCACCCTTGCACACCAAGACCACTTCAGACTCTCCCCACACACATAAAACACTCAAGTGTGTGTGTGTGTCACCTCCGATAAAGACTTCAACTTTAGAGACAAAACCCCACAAATGTAAATTTCGGTCATTGAAAGTGCTCCTACCCACTTCCCCCTTCTGATTTTTTTTTCTCAATCATCTATTGACATGAAAGAGGTGGCCTCGGGCTAAGGTACCCCCCTTGAGGTTTTTCCTAATATATTATTTGTTTTGATTTTTAGAAAAGGCGCTTTTATTGCTTCTTTTTAAATGTCTTTTTCTGTTCTGTTCTGTTCTCTCTTTTTTTTTATCCAGTTACAATCGTCCCCTCTCCCTTTTCATTTTTAGATTTTCCCTCTTCAGTTTTCAGGACGAAGTTTTGTATTCAGGTTACTAAAAAATTTAGTCCATATGGATATGGAACTAGACATTTATTAGAATAATGTCTAGTTCCATATCCATATGGACTAAATTTTATACGTATAGGATTTACACTCTACAGTTTAGGTTAGAATATTCTTGCGAGATATGTTGGTAATGTACTAACTAGTACCAGGTACTTGTGAATTGTAATTTAATTAATTGCGTGTAGGTACTGTTGAAAGTTGAGACTCAGTACTTTACTTAAAGCATGTCAATACATTTTTGCACACACATAGACCACGATATTACACAATACATCATAGGTAAAGGCTAGTGCTAGTAGAGAACTTTCACATAGGGACACAAGAGGTGTCATAAAGAGCTTGTTGTTTAACTGCTACTCCAGTTTGGGCTCAGCCCACTCACATGGCAAATAAAACTTTGATCTTCTTTATTTTTGTCTCACATTTATGGCGTTCTTTCTCTTAAACATATACGAACCAAAAAGGAAAAGGACTATGTATGAGCTGGAAACCATGTCCAACTTTCAAGTAGGAGGGAAATTTACAGATGGTCATTTGGGACATTATTATCCTGCTTTTAGGGAGGGAGAAGATTGTTCAATACATTCTAGGTAGGTACCTAGTAAGTGCCTAGTTTAAAACTTATCTCCGACAAATAGTGACCCCTTCCTTTTTTTGGGTGGCTTTCATCTTTCTCAAGATAAACCAAAAGGTACTAGGTACACCTAACTGGTTTGTCTAGTGAGTTGTCTAGGTCCACGGTATTGCGCTTGCCAAAATTTATCGTTACGTAAAAGTATGTCATATTTGTATATCATACCGTAGTAGATACCTATATCATATTTGTTCAGTACAGTTGTCAGAGCTGACGCATATTGATCATACAATCACCCTCAAGCCTTACGCCTGAATTCTTCTGCACCTCAACCTCATTACCTCACCACAGTAATGAGATCAGATGGCACGATAATCACATCAAGTTTCGTCAAAGATTTGATCATCATCAAGAAAGAGGAAAGTCATCCAAGGTAAATTATATGACAAGGGTATAATACCCCTACCCTTGATTTAATTGAGTGTGGGTGAGATCCCTCCTTCCATCCCCTTTACTCAAATCTTCTCCCCCATTTTCTCTTGTCCTTTTTTGAGGCATAAGCCAGAAAATATTCCATTTATAGGAATTCCTTTCGTTTTTTCCCTCTCTCTCTCTCTCTCTCTCTCTCTCTCTCTCTCTCTCTCTCTTTCTCTCTCTCTCTCTCTCTACAACTTTCTCTCTTGGCTTTCCCATTTCTTTCCCTCTCTCCCTACAACTTTCTCTAGGACTCCTTAATCCTTCAATGTTCGAAGGAATTAATATCGGAAGGTGACCAATTAACTACATAGATTTTTCATTTATAGGAATTCCTTTCGTTTTTTCCCTCTCTCTCTCTCTCTCTCTCTCTCTTGTCCTTCCAATTTCTTTCCCTCTCTCCCTACAACTCCCTACAACTTTCTCTAGGACTCCTTAATCCTTCAATGTTCGAAGGAATTAATATCGGAAGGTGACCAATTAACTACATAGATTTTATTGTACCAAGAGGTTTCTTATTAGGTAACTATGCATGCAGAATGCAGAGTTACCTATCTATTTACATTTGTCTGTATACATTTTCCTCATGGGTTTGGTTTATCCGATTGAATGACATTTTTCATCAAATGTTTTCCCGATCTTTTTCATTTAATTGAAAGAATGCTTCTCCATGTGTTGGTACTATGGGGTTTTTCCCTATTTTTCTTCATCGCCAGGGCCGACATTATTTGGCAGTAGTTCATCATAACGAATCGTTTTGTTGAGTAAGTGGGTACTGTAGACAGGTACTTTTTATTGTTATTATTTTAGAAATTGATTCCCTAAAATAAGGGACAGAAATGAGTTGTTTGGAATATTTAGCCTAGTAAACTGGTCATCAATGTCCATTTTTTTTCCTCCAAGATTGACTATAACTATTGACTTGTCGTATAAACTAAGAGAACTGGTCGTTGGTGGCCCCTAGCCACTTCCTTGAAACATTTGTCTAGTAGGTGGACCTTCTCAGTTTCCCTGTGACAAGCAGAGATGTGCAAAATGCTTTTGAAAACCAATTTGAAATGCAAAATGTAAAATGCCTCTAGAAAACCAATTTGAAATGCAAAATGTAAAATGCTTTTTAAAAACCAATTTGAAATGTAAAATGCAAAATGTACATTTTGAAAATGGTTTTTTAAATGCTTTTTAAAATGGATTTTCAAACAATAAGCCCTTGTAACCCTTGTAAAAAAATTGTTATTTACTAAAATTAAGTGAGAAAAATACAGAAAAAATAAGCAGCAAGTCAATGAAACTGGGCCCAATAAGACCAATTACATAACCTTAGGCTAAAATTCTTCTACTGACCACTGAGAAAACTAAGTATAGCCAAAATGTACTGACAAGTGATTTAGTGATTTGAGGTCAAAATCTAGTGATTTTTGAAAGAAATGTAATTTCATTGCAAAATTGCTCTTAAAGCTGAAAAAATAGACTTTTTTTTCCAGAAACCTACAATTTGTCCCTTCAAATTAGTCGCGTATGCAATATGCACTGCTTAAAATTTAGTGAAAGCGCTATAGTTGCCTTCACACACATTATGGGTTTGGTTTATCCGATTGAATGACATTTTTCATCAAATGTTTTCCCGATCTTTTTCATTTAATTGAAAGAATGCTTCTCCATGTGTTGGTACTATGGGGTTTTTCCCTATTTTTCTTCATCGCCAGGGCCGACATTATTTGGCAGTAGTTCATCATAACGAATCGTTTTGTTGAGTAAGTGGGTACTGTAGACAGGTACTTTTTATTGTTATTATTTTAGAAATTGATTCCCTAAAATAAGGGACAGAAATGAGTTGTTTGGAATATTTAGCCTAGTAAACTGGTCATCAATGTCCATTTTTTTTCCTCCAAGATTGACTATAACTATTGACTTGTCGTATAAACTAAGAGAACTGGTCGTTGGTGGCCCCTAGCCACTTCCTTGAAACATTTGTCTAGTAGGTGGACCTTCTCAGTTTCCCTGTGACAAGGTAGGTACCCAATACACCTCTATGTATATCCCTATACCGTCCCTGTTATCCCGTCGCATATCCCCATAACAATATATCACATCACATATGGGTTATGGGTTTATATTTTTGGATTTTGGGTTTTAATTCCGCCTCATCTGATTTTTATACCAAACGTTTTTACTTTCCTTATATTCTCATCTTCCCTTCCCTCAACTGTCTCTCCCTCAGTCTCTTTCTTTTTCCTAATAATACTATATGTTTGTAGGCAGGTGTAGTGGCGTGTTTTCCCTGAAAGTTAGGAAATCAGAGCTTCCTTTCGAACCTGATTCAAAGATCTCCACCGCAGATAGGTCTTGGGACTTTTTCATCCGTTCAAAAGCTATGGGGGCTGGGAAGGAACTTTTGGGACATACATACCTACTGTAAATGTGGGTCTTTTAAAATCCCCTTTTGCTCCCCCTTTTGGAAATCTCACGCCACGACACTGGGTAGGTCGATATGCTCTTCTTATCGCGAGGATATTGCATGTATCAGAAACTATACTCGATTAAGCTAAGCTATGATTTTTTTTCCTCGGTGATTTAGCATTTGGCTTTTGTTTTTCCCGGAAAACAATCTCGCCACAAGGGAAGGATAATGGGAGAAGGACACATACCTACTAGGTAATCTAAGTATAGGCTACATATAGGAATGGGAATATTGAGTGGTTCATCAAGGGGCTAGAGGTAGAACTAGAGGGACTAGAGGCAGAACATTTTAGGTGTCACAATACATATTATGTACGTAAAGATGAGTTTTTTTTTCTTTTTTTCGGTGCCATATTCTATTGAACGTCGGAAATCATGGCTCTATAACTCTATATTTTTTGTTACTAGTCCAATGAGATAGGTACCTATTAAATCTCAGATCTCGAAAATCACATTTGGCGGTAAATAAATATTAATTGGGTTTCATTTTTGTGGAGAGGGCTTTTGGGTCATTATTTTGAAGTCGATCTCGAATTGAATTTCCTTCATTTCCCAATACTTCGAAGCTTTCACCGAACTTCTTCAATCAATGTTAAACATCAATCAAACATTTTCACACAGATAAAAAAAGAGGAGGAAGAAGAAAGAATCAGATGCAGGCATATTTTTCGTCAGTACAAAGGTTACCTATTTACCTGTACTGGCTAGGTGCTGTTTTCTTTCTAATTAATTTTTATCTTCTCTGGTTATGGGTATGACGCTAAGGTGTGGAAGGGAAGGAAAACTGTACTGGCTAGGTGCTGTTTTCTTTCTAATTAATTTTTATCTTCTCTGGTTATGGGTATGACGCTAAGGTGTGGAAGGGAAGGAAATTCCTAATTTATGATAATTAAAATGATAATATACTGGACCTGAGCCTTAGTACAAACAAGATGGGCTCTTTCGTTTTGAAATAGGGCCATGATTTAAAAATTATTGTTTTTTAAGTGACCTCAAGTACATCATGTGTGAGAGTATGAGATTATGTATCGTAAGCTACGTATACAATATTCTACATTAACGAGAACCGAGAACATTATTCTGACAACCTCCGTCTAACCTGGTGTGTATAAACCTGGTCTAGTAGAGGGTAGGTCTGAGTTCAATTCCCGGTATTCTACATTACCTTTTATATTCTACATTACGTATATATTCTACATAACCGAGAACATTATTCTGACAACCTCCGTCTAACCTGGTGTGTATAAACCTGGTCTAGTAGAGGGTAGGTCTGAGTTCAATTCCCGGCAGAGGGAGGGAGAGAATGTCACATGTCCAGGTTCTATGGCCAGAGCTAATAAGAGCTATAGATTTTGACAAGTTTAGTAACTAGCCTTCCCTTCTCTCTCTCTCTCTCCTAGAGCCTCAATACCCCCAATATTTGACTTGATTATCAGAACATGTTCGGAATCTGATATGAGGTTTTCTTTTTCCTGTAAATTGTTTTCGCTCTCTTTCTTCTTCCCCCCTCTCTCCCTCACTCCTTGTCTCTCCCTCTCTGTCAATCCCTCTCTCTTTTCGTCTTTTTTTTCTTCCCCCTCCCTCCCTCTTCCTTTCTCTCTCTCTTCTCTCTACCTCCTTTTTTTGTCTTTTTTTCCCTCTGTCTTGTTGGAAATCTTCTACTACTTACCTGCTTGTATTTAACGTTTTATACCTCTCATAATTCCTATACAGGGTCTGCAGTATACCCCCAATATTTGACTTGATTATCAGAACATGTTTGGAATCTGATATGAGGTTTTCTTTTTCCTGTAAATTGTTTTCGCTCTCTTTCTTCCCCCCCTCTCTTTCTCTCTCTTTCCATCCCTCTCCCTTCCTCTGAATTTTTGTCTTTCTCTCTCTCTACCTCCCTTTTTTGTCTTTTTTCCCCTCTGTCTTGTTGGAAATCTTCTACTACTTACCTGCTTGTATTTAACGTTTTATACCTCTCATAATTCCTATACAGGGTCTGCAGTTGTCTACAGTCAATAGTGTAAGAGTCCTATTGTAGGATTCAGATTAGAAAACGTATTAGGAAAGTATGTTATAACAGTTGTGGAGACGCCAAATTTCCAATTTTAGAAACACCCATGTAGGTATCTAATATTGTTCAACTTTGAATTAATTCGAAGTAAAAAACATCTATAGTCAATAGTGTAAGAGTCCTATTGCAGGATTCAGATTAGAAAACGTATTAGGAAAGTATGTTATAGCAGTTGTGGAGACGCCAAATTTCCAATTTTAGAAACACCCATGTAGGTATCTAATATTGTTCAACTTTGAATTAATTCGAAGTAAAAAATGGATCTACATGCATCAAAAACTAAATAATATCGATGCATCTGGCATATACGAGTATAAGTAGGAAAGCCATTAGTGGAGATGTCAAAATTTCTGGAATTTCTAGTGGAGATGCCAAATTTCCAAACGCTTGCGCTATTGAAATAAGGCAAGTTCTGATGATCAAAAGGCATTCTTTAACAGGGTTCAATGTAGAAATACTTTCATCCCTGTATCCCGAGATGAACTTATCAGTATTCCTGTCTCATTCTATGTGTTACATTTTCCTATTCTCTCTCTCCCTCCTCTCATATAACTTGATAAAACTCAGAACTCCTGAACTTTTTTCCCTCCGTTCATGGCAACTTCGACTGACAGACTACACAAACCATTATTAGAAATATTTCCAACCTACTGTAATTGACTAGTTGGATGGATAAAGCTACTACGTATATAGAGTACTTAAGTATACGTAATGGTGATGAGTAATGAGGTACCTACACGTACGAGAGAGAGAGAGAAAGTTTATGTTATTAGTGGATGTGCCAAAATTACCAAACATTCAAAATGAATATGAGAGAGGGAGGTGCAATGTTAGTACCTATTACAAGGAGAAAAGTTGGGTGACTGAAAATCCTTCAATGCACTTTAATGCAATTTTCTTGTTTGCTCAATATTATCTACTCACGGTTTTTGCCATCAGTCAGGCCCTGAAAAATCCTTACGAATTCCAAACACTCCGCCCAACATGAGCAAACAGAAGCCGTCAAACTGAACTTGATACGTATTTACATTTCATTTGATCATGTTGAAGGAAGAAATTCGGACAAGAGCAATAAAATATGTTAAAAAATTATGGAAGAAAAAGGAACTTTCAATATTAGAAAGGAATATAAAACTTGACAGTGCCTTTGCAATATGTTATTCCGCCGGCATAATATTACATATTGTACACAGAGGATTATGCTGACTACGAAGGAAGAAGAATAATGTAAATTCAATTCCCGGTGGGGTTGAAGTCTAAACGACCCAGGAGGTAAACCACTGCAATACTCACCCAGCTACACAGGTTAATATTTGCTCACTTGAAGTCACCCTTGCACACCAAGACCACTTCAGACTCTCCCCACACACATAAAACACTCAAGTGTGTGTGTGTGTCACCTCCGATAAAGACTTCAACTTTAGAGACAAAACCCCACAAATGTAAATTTCGGTCATTGAAAGTGCTCCTACCCACTTCCCCCTTCTGATTTTTTTTTCTCAATCATCTGAACCTGAAGGTACGTAACTAGGTAGGTATCGGTCAACTTGGTAGGTACCTACTTAAATAGGTACTTTTTTTAGCTATACCTTCCAATCTTTCAGATAGGCACCTATGTAAATACCCTAAGGTCACTTAGGTGTGTTAGTGTTGTTGTAAAAAGACCTTTAGTTTTATATGACAAGAAGAAATGAGCAAGAACAATTGGTCAACTTTTGTAGCCACTAACTCGCAAGGGGTTCATCCAGTTGTGAGACAAGTGTTAAGTAGCCCAAGCTGCCCAAGACCGAGGCAGTTAAACCCAACTGTTACCAGGAATATTAAATATTTTGTACACCACCATCAATATTAGATATTATCACAAGATTCTCAATCATCTATTGACATGAAAGAGGTGGCCTCGGGCTAAGGTACCCCCCTTGAGGTTTTTCCTAATATATTATTTGTTTTGATTTTTAGAAAAGGCGCTTTTATTGCTTCTTTTTAAATGTCTTTTTCTGTTCTGTTCTGTTCTCTCTTAATGTAAATTCAGAACAAATATTATATTTATGATGTGAACGACGAGTGGTCAGTGTTAACCCTTTTCAATTTTCTGACGAGGCTGCTAACCAAGGAAACCTCTATTCAGAACCTGAAGGTACGTAACTAGGTAGGTATCGGTCCCCTAAGGTCACTTAGGTGTGTTAGTGTTATTCTAAAAAGACCTTTAATTTTATATGACAAGAAGAAATGAGCAAGAACAATTGGTCAACTTTTGTAGCCACTAACTCGCAAGGGGTTCATCCAGTTGTGAGACAAGTGTTAAGTAGCCCAAGACCGAGGCAGTTAAACCCAACTGTTACCAGGAATATTAAATATTTTGTACACCACCATCAATATTAGATATTATCACAAGATACATGATACATTCGTACAGAATTTGTCTTCACACCAATAAAAAAATATCTAATAATAAAAAAATAAAAAATGTCCATAGAACCATTCCTCAAAGATCCTTTGCACTTTTCAATTTGTATGAAATATTCTCATATATCAATGGCTGAGACTGTTGAGAGCATAATTTTGACCATTCATGATCAAATTGTTTTAGTCGAATGGGGCCGAACTAATTAAAACTAGTGTGTTGGTGACCGTTTCGATTCTGGATTTTGAATATTATAAGGGACCTAAGAACGTCTTCAAGACATATATGTTCCAAAAATCTTTAACAAGGGAAGGTGAAACTCCCCAATCCGTTTCGTTCTCTCAAGTGGAAGAACTTATCACTGAGCTAGCGCTAGCTTGTTATGATTTCAAATGAGTGTGGAGAAATCAAAATTCCCCACCCCAGCTTTAGGTTCGTGTAATTGTGAGATATTAAATACGGGAGAAGGACACTTTACACTTTGATATACGTGCCTAGAAAGTATAAAAACAAACGTGTGGCCACCTTGGTCTCCCACAGCTTTGGACACAAGAAGGCCCCCACCCTATTCTCTATATTTCGAAGCGTTTCTTCTACATGGTGTCTCGTTTCCAGGAAAATTTACTCTGTATAAATTTATGTATGATGTATCTATGTAGGTACATATTTTATTAAAAGAAATTTCCACCCTTAAAATTTATTAGGTACATGACTATTTTTCTTCAAAGCGTACGAGTGTGTATCAAATTTTCTTTTTTCTTGTAATCTCCCTTCCCGTCCTGAAAAAGTTTTATTTATTGCTTGTCCGCCGCACCAAGGCCACATAAAAATTACAGGAAAGTCCACGGCCTGCATAAGATAGGGGGGTGGCGAAAGCATGCTTTTAAGATTGTAAACTTTTGGAGATACATGTAAAAATATTTAAATATGCCTTCTACTAAAATTTGTAGGCGACGTGACGAGGCTATAGGGAAAAGAAAGCGCGAGGAATACTAGTTTTGATTTTGGATTCTGAATATTATAAGGGACCTAAGAACGTCTTCAAGACATATGTATATGTTCCAAAAATCTTTAACAAGGGAAACTCCCCAATCCGTTTCGTTCTCTCAAGTGGAAGAACTTATCACTGAGCTAGCTTGTTATGATTTCAAATGAGTGTGGAGAAATCAAAATTCCCCACCCCAGCTTTAGGTTCGTGTAACTGTGAGATATTAAATACGGGAGAAGGACACTTTACACTTTGATATACGTGCCTAGAAAGTATAAAAACAAACGTGTGGCCACCTTGGTTAAGTTGCTGAATGTGATACTGGAAGGAAAGATTGAAGGAAGACGAGGCAGAGGCAGAAGAAGAAAGTCATGGGGGAGAAATCTGAGAGGCTCCCACAGCTTTGGACACAAGAAGGCCCCCCACCCTATTCTCTATATTTCGAAGAGTTTCTTCTACATGGTGTCTCGTTTCCAGGAAAATTTACTCTGTATAAATTTATGTATGATGTATCTATGTAGGTACATATTTTATTTTAAAAAAATTTCCACCCTTAAAATTAGGTACTTGACTATTTTTCTTCAAAGCGTACGAGTGTGTATCAAATTTTCTTTTTTCTTGTAATCTCCCTTCCCGTCCTAAAAAAAGTTTTATTTATTGCCTTGCCGCCGCACCAAGGCCACATAAAAATTACAGGAAAGTCCACGGCCTGCATAAGATAGGGGGTGGCGAAAGCATGCTTTTAAGATTGTAAACTTTTGGAGATAGGTACATGTAAAAATATTTAAATATGCCTTCTACTAAAATTTGTAGGCGACGTGACGAGGCTATAGGGAAAAGAAAGCGCGAGGAATACTCAGGACATAACCTATAAAACACACCCTCACCCTCGACGCAAAAACATAAAGGTCTAATGTGTTTTATCTTCACACCATGTAAATATTACGCATATTAAGTGACCACTAGCCGCTTAGCGGTCTTTGTGTGAGGGGAACTTAACTCGCTGTGGAGGTAATGGGGACATTGTATTCGTAAACCTCTTCGTTATCTGATCAATGTTTACATTTCTTGCAATAAAAATGACATCCCCTCCCAAAAAAAGCAAAGACTCGCCAAGAAAAAAGCTAAAAGCAAAGCTGAGGAATAAAAAATACAACTGGAATAGAATAAAGAAAACACATAATCCAAGAATATAGCTGAAGTAAAAATTTCTTGACGAACCTTGAAAAATTAAATCTGGGATAAACTCGGAGAGTCAGAGAGCTAACTAAGTAGATATTATCAATTTTGGTGGAGGTGCTAAAATCCCAATTAGAAATTTGAGGGGGGAAAAATCATAAGCTGTAAGAGAGAAAGTGAAAAAAGTACCATTAAAAAATGCTGAAAAAAACATTGAAGGGATTTTCAAAATTTCAGAAAGTTGAAAATTAGAATTAAGGGTTGAAATGAGGTCAATTAAAAAACTACAAAGAAGTACTTTACTTAAAGCATGTCAATACATTTTTGCACACACATAGACCACGATATTACACAATACATCATAGGCTAGTGTAAAGGCTAGTGCTAGTAGAGAACTTTCACATAGGGACACAAGAGGTGTCATAAAGAGCTTGTTGTTTAACTGCTACTCCAGTTTGGGCTCAGCCCACTCACATGGCAAATAAAACTTTGATCTTCTTTATTTTTGTCTCACATTTATGGCGTTCTTTCTTTTAAACATATACGAACCAAAAAGGAAAAGGACTATGTATGAGCTGGAAACCATGTCCAACTTTCAAGGAGGAGGGAAATTTACAGATGGTCATTTGGGACATTATTATCCTGCTTTTAGGGAGGGAGAAGATTGTTCAATACATTCTAGGTAGGTACCTAGTAAGTGCCTAGTTTAAAACTTATCTCCGACAAATAGTGACCCCTTCCTTTTTTTGGGTGGCTTTCATCTTTCTCAAGATAAACCAAAAGGTACTAGGTACACCTAACTGGTTTGTCTAGTGAGTTGTCTAGGTCCACGGTATTGCGCTTGCCAAAATTTATCGTTACGTAAAAGTATGTCATATTTGTATATCATACCGTAGTAGATACCTATATCATATTTGTTCAGTACAGTTGTCAGAGCTGACGCATATTGATCATACAATCACCCTCAAGCCTTACGCCTGAATTCTTCTGCACCTCAACCTCATTACCTCACCACAGTAATGAGATCAGATGGCACGATAATCACATCAAGTTTCGTCAAAGATTTGATCATCATCAAGAAAGAGGAAAGTCATCCAAGGTAAATTATATGACAAGGGTATAATACCCCTACCCTTGATTTAATTGAGTGTGGGTGAGATCCCTCCTTCCATCCCCTTTACTCAAATCTTCTCCCCCATTTTCTCTTGTCCTTTTTTGAGGCATAAGCCAGAAAATATTCCATTTATAGGAATTCCTTTCGTTTTTTCCCTCTCTCTCTCTCTCTCTCTCTCTCTCTACAAAGCCTGAGTCCCGAGTCTTATCTTGAAATGAATACAGGGTCAAATGGAAATCTGGGCCTTCTTTCTTAAAAGACTATTACAGGAAAAAAATACAGGAATTTTAAATTGAAAGTTTAAACTATGACACAGACCCAATCGAATAGGTAACCAAGGTAAAAAGTGATTTGGCATCTCCACTATTACACACATAATAATCGTATGCTGTAACGAAGGTAAAGTGGTTTGACATCTCCACTAATAAGTCATTTCTTATTTATTAACTTTCCTTATTTAGTTTTCTTGTTATGCATTACCTACGAAAGATTTCTGTCGGACCTAGGCGGACTAGGTTCATTTTTTGAAATCCTTGGGTGATATTTCTCCATCATCCTAAAAAACTAAAACCTAGCTCTCATTTTCAGACCCTGTCTATTTTAACGCCAAAGGATGCGTGGGTCACCATGTCCGATGTTTATACAAGCATCATTACGTCGTTAATTATTACAAGAAATTTATGAATGTAAAAAGGTTTTTATCTGGAGGAACGACACGGATGGAAAGGGGCATACTAACTGTACTGGCTAGGTGCTGTTTTCTTTCTAATTAATTTTTATCTTCTCTGGTTATGGGTATGACGCTAAGGTGTGGAAGGGAAGGAAATTCCTAATTTATGATAATTAAAATGATAATATACTGGACCTGAGCCTTAGTACAAACAAGATGGGCTCTTTCGTTTTGAAATAGGGCCATGATTTAAAAATTATTGTTTTTTAAGTGACCTCAAGTACATCATGTGTGAGAGTATGAGATTATGTATCGTAAGCTACGTATATATTCTACATTACCTTTTATATTCTACATTACGTATATATTCTACATAACCGAGAACATTATTCTGACAACCTCCGTCTAACCTGGTGTGTATAAACCTGGTCTAGTAGAGGGTAGGTCTGAGTTCAATTCCCGGTGGGGTTGAAGTCTAAACGACCCAGGAGGTAAACCACTGCAATACTCACCCAGCTACACAGGTTAATATTTGCTCACTTGAAGTCACCCTTGCACACCAAGACCACTTCAGACTCTCCCCACACACATAAAACACTCAAGTGTGTGTGTGTGTCACCTCCGATAAAGACTTCAACTTTAGAGACAAAACCCCACAAATGTAAATTTCGGTCATTGAAAGTGCTCCTACCCACTTCCCCCTTCTGATTTTTTTTCTCAATCATCTATTGACATGAAAGAGGTGGCCTCGGGCTAAGGTACCCCCCTTGAGGTTTTTCCTAATATATTATTTGTTTTGATTTTTAGAAAAGGCGCTTTTATTGCTTCTTTTTAAATGTCTTTTTCTGTTCTGTTCTGTTCTCTCTTTTTTTTTATCCAGTTACAATCGTCCCCTCTCCCTTTTCATTTTTAGATTTTCCCTCTTCAGTTTTCAGGACGAAGTTTTGTATTCAGGTTACTAAAATTCTAATAAATATCTAGTTCCATATCCATATGGACTAAATTTTATACGTATAGGATTTACACTCTACATTTTAGGTTAGAAGTTAGAATATTCTTGCGAGATATGTTGGTAATGTACTAACTAGTACCAGGTACTTGTGAATTGTAATTTAATTAATTGCGTGTAGGTACTGTTGAAAGTTGAGACT